>NC_142954.1:671972-694472 GCF_046866305.1 Octopus bimaculoides
GCCACCCGCACAAGCCAGTCCAGGGGCACTGGCAACGATCTCGCTCGAAAATCCTACAGGAGCCAGTCAGGCGGTACTGGCAACGGCCACGCTCAAAATGGTGCATCTCATGTGCCACCCGCACAAGAACCAGTCCAGGGGCACTGGCAACGATCTTACTTGGCTTGCCGGGTCTTCTCACGCACAGCCCATTTCCAAAGGTCTCGGTCCGTAGTCATCGCCTCGGTGAGGCCCAATGTACGAAGGTCTTGCCTCACCACCTCAGCCCAGGTCTTCCTGGGCCTACCTCTTCCACGGGTTCCCTCAACTGTTAGGGTGTGGCACTTTTTCACGCAGCTATCCTCCTCCATTCTCACCACATGTCCATACCAGCGCAATCGTCTCTCTTGCACGCCACAACTGATGCTTCTAATGTTCAGCTTTTCTCTCAAGATACTTACACTCTGACGGGTATTCACATTGACATTACACATCCAACGGAGCATACTGGCTTCATTCCTTGCGAGCTTACGTATGTCCTCAGCAGTTACAGCCCATGTTTCACTGCCATGTAGCATGGTTGTTCGTACGCATGCGTCATACAGTCTGCCTTTTACTCTGAGTGAGAGTCCCTTTGTCGCCAGCAGGGGTAAGAGCTCTCTAAACTTTGCCCAGGCTATTCTTATTCTAGCAGCTACACTTTCAGCGCACCCACCCCCACTACTAACTTGGTCGCCCAGATAGCGGAAGCTATCGACTACCTCTAGTATGTATATATAAAATATATACATACATACAGCATCATCATCATCGTCATTTAGTGTCTGTTTTCCGTACTGGCATGGCTCGGACTGTTTGACAGAAGACTGCATCGACGTTTGCTGTCTGCTTTGGCACGGTTTCTACAGCCGGATGCTCTTCTTAATGCCAACCATTTTACAGACTGTTCTGAATATCTTTTATGTGACACCAACAGTGGCGAGGTCACCAAGTAACTTGCAAACACTGTCTCATTTAGAGTTCGTTACTCAGGGCTTAGATTGGGAAATCTAAGTTTTTATGGCCATTTGCTCTTACTGTCGCAAACACTTACCAAATTTTCCAGCAAGGCATTTTTTCTTTATTCCAGAGAAATTCTATAGTGTGTGTTTTGGTAACAAAAAATGTCAAAAGAATATCAACTTTGTTTGGAAAATTGTATGTAGATTGCAAACATTTACCCAGAAATAGATGCATACATGTGCACACCCACACACCCACAAACATATTCTTGTACTTGTTTCAGTCATTTTGCTGCAGCCATGCTGGAGCACCACCTTGGAGAAATCAACCCCAGAGTTTATTTTTCTTAAGCCTAGTATTTATCGTATTGGTCTCTTGCCAAACTGCTAGGTTACGGGAATGTAAACACATCAGTACTCATTGTCAAACGGTGATGGAGGGACAAAGACACACACACATATATATATATATATACGACGGGCTTCTTTTGGTTTCCATCTACCAAATCTACTCAAGGCTTTGGTTGGCCCTAGGCTATAGTAGAAGACACTTGCCCAAGGTGCCATGCAGTGGGATTGAACTGGAACCATGTTGTTGGGAAGCAAGCTTCTTAGTACACAGCTACACCTGTATATATATTTTTATGCATTTCAGCCTAAAGGCTGTGGCCATGCTGGGGCAGTGTCAGTATCCTCACCTTTTCAATGGCCATGTGGTTGGCGCCTGGTAAATGATGGAGTTGGATGCTGCTTCTCTTGCTCGAGGTTCTTGTCATCATATTGGTTCATCTGGTGTCTTAGACAACAGAAGATGAAGGTGCTTCTTGAAAACATCTACCTTCACCTCATGTAGAGCCCAAGGTTTTTGGCAAGATGTTAAGCAACTGAGGGCTTTTGAATCCCAAATCATTGTGTGTGTGTGTGTGTGTGTATATATATATATATATATATATATATATATATATATACACACACACATATCTATTATATATTTATTGACTTTAGTACTTATTTTTTTAAACTTGATACTTGGTATCTTTTGCTGAACCGTTAAGTCACAGGGACACAAACACACCAACATTGGTTGTCATGCAGTGGTGGGGAACAAGCACATACACAAAGACACACACACACACGTACGTATGTATGTATGTATAGATATGATGGGCTTCTCTCAGTTTCTGTCTACTGAATCTGTTCACAAGGCTTTGGTTGGCTCCAGAGTATAGTAGAAGACACCTGACCAAGTTGCTATGTAGTGGGACTGAACCCAGAACCATGTGGTTGTGAAGCAAACTTCTTATCCCACAACCATGGCACAAGGCCAGCAACTTTTAGTGGCGGGGTTAAGCTGATTACATCAACCCCCAGTAGTCAACTGGTACTTGTCTTATCACTCTTGAAAGAAGGAAAGGCAAAGTTGACCTTGGCGCTATCTGAACTGAGAACATAAGAAAACTAGGAGACTCTGCGGCAAGCATCGTTTACTTAACACCTGCCCATCAGATGTTCGATCCGATCCTGATGAGTGGATCCTCCTTTGCTCCCCTCCCATCAGTCTTGGAGATCTTGTAAAGGTCTTGGATAGCATTTCCTCCTACCATATTTTCAGAATAGCTTGTGCTGCACATGATCACACAAACCAGGCCTTATTCACATTACCGTTTAGGACCTTAGTTCTCAAATAGTTCCATTGTAGTCTTGAATTCTCCTCCAAACACACACACACACACACATACGTTGCAGTTTTTTTTTCTTAGTGCCCCCCCCCCTTCCTTTCATAATTATTCTTACTTAGCATGTTACATTATTACAATGTCATGAAACAGTTCTTTTTGTTAATTTGATTTGCGTTGTTATTTTAGGGTGTGACCCGAAATATACAGACAAATCATCTACACATATGTTATGTGTGTGTGTGTGTGTGTGTGTCTTTGTCTAATTGTGCATGTTTGTACTGTGTTTGTGTGTGACTGTGTGATTAATGTGGTTAGTTGTGTGTGGGAGTGTGGGTGGATACATACATGCATGCATTTATTCATTCGTTCTAGCCATTTGACTGTGGCCATGCTGGAGCACCACCTTATAAGGTTTTTTATTAGAATAAACCGACCCAGGGCTTATTCTTTGTAAGCCTAGTACTTATTCTATCAGTCTCTTTTGCAGAACTGCTAAGTGACGGAGACATCAACACACCAGCATCAGTTGTCAAATGATGGTGGTGGGGACAAACACAGACACATAAATATATATATATATATATATATATATATATATATATATATATATGTATGTATGACAGGCTTCTTTCAGTTTCCATCTACCAAATCCACTCACAAGGCTTTGGATGCCCCTTGGCTTGAAGGTGCCATGCAGGGAGACTGAACCCAGAACCATGTAGTTGGGAAGTTAGTTTCTTACCACACAGTCACATAGATAAAAAAAATGACATAGATGGACCACAAAAGTATATATGAGAAAGTGGCTCAGGCATAGGCGCAGCTGTGTGGTAAGAAGCTTTGCTTCCCAATCACATGGTTCTGTCCCAGTCCCATTGCGTGGCACCTAATATAGCCACAGGCTGAATGGATTTCGTTGACAGAAACTGAAAGAAGCCTGTCGTGTGTGTATATGTTTGTGTATATATCTATGTGTATGTGTCTTGTATTTGTTCCCCACCGCTGTTTGACATTCGGTGTTGGTGTGTTTACATCCCTGTAACTTAGCAGTTTAGCAAAAGGGTTTGATAAAATAAGTATCATGGTTAAAAAAGTAAAAGTACTGGAGTTGATTCATTCAGCCGAAATTTTTCAAGGTGGTGCTCTAGCATGGGCATGGCCTAATAACTGGAACAAATAAAAGAATATGTCCAAAAATCATTACGGTTTTGTATCTTTAATGATATGTATGTATGTATGTATGTGTGTGTGTATATATATGTATATATACACACACACATAAAAAACATCATTGTTTCAACATCCTCTTTCCTATACTTGAATGGCTCTTACTAGATTTTCTACAGCCGGATGCATTTTCTGTCACCAACACTCTTGTTTCCAAGCAAGGTAATATTTTCCTGTGATACATGTTTTTCACAGAATTTTGAAAAGAGACCACCTCACTTGTATGGCAATGATGTTTATTTGCAACCATCACATCATGTCTACACAAGAGCACACAATAACACACATACATGTATATATATATATATACAACAGGCTTCTTTCAGTTTCCGTTTACCAACTCTACTCAACAAGGCTTTGGTGGGCCCATGTCTACTGTTGAAGGTAATGCAATGGAAAATGATGTTCTATAGGACTTGAAAAGGAAAGTTGAGAGATGAAAAGAATAGAGAGAAAGATAGAATGAAAGGTGGGAAAATAAAACAACACATGGGACTGGGAAAGGCCGTTTGGATGACCTCCACAACAATGTGAAGAGGATTTAGTTAAGTTATTTAGGTCAAGTTGGAAAAAAAATGGTGCAGTCAAGACAGAATTGGAAGTGCATTGTGACCAGCAGTGTATAACAATATCTTATGGTCTGGTTGATAGTGTGGTGTATATCGTTGACTGAGCACAGAGTAAGGTGTCCATTGGTGTAGAGTTTGCTTTTATGGTTTCTATTGTTGTTGAGCCTCTCAAGTTTTGAATGAACCAAGCTTTATGATGATCAAGGTTAATTATTCCTAGTCATCCCAGACTGAATTATTCAATGTCTTTTCTTTATTTTAAAGACAATGCGTGTGATTTGTGATACTCTGCTAAGTTGACTGACTACATTCGAAGCCCAAGTCATGTGCGTTGGTATTTATTTGTTAGTTTTCAAGTCATGCAGCAAGAAACTTAGTTTTAATTAGTTTGGTTAAGTTGGTTACTTTGCCACCGTATGGTTTCAGGTTCATTGCATCTGCTCGGTACCTTGGGCAAGTACCCTCTATTGTTACCCTGCCAGTGTCTTTTTAAGAATTTGATTGAAGGAAATTGTGTGGCAGCAGTGGTGGCATTCACTCATGTCCGAGTAGCTTGTCTGTGGCCAGAGATTGAGACTCTGCAAAAGGTGTTGATGTCTGAGGTGGTATAGAAGGGTACCAAGGGTAGTATTGACGAGCCGGGGAATGGGGGGAGCGTTTATTGCAGGAGGGAGTTGGGGAGGGGGCAAGTAATGTGAGTTGCTCTTTGTGTGCCTTATGTCTGCCACTTGATGCCTGTTATTTTCATCAGGTCTGTTCCCTCAACGATGACATGTTACCCACTTTGGGCAGTCTTTGGCAATTGTGTTATATGTATCATCATCATCATCATCATCGTTTAATGTCTTCCTTCCATGCTGGCATGGGTTAGGGTTAGGGTTAGGGTTAGGGTTGGACGATTTGACAGGAGGAGCTGGCCAGGCTTCTGGGTCTGTTTTGGCAGGGTTTTTACGGCTGGATGCCCTTCCTAACACCAATCACCCAGCAGAGTGAGCTGAGTGCTTTTTACATGGCACCAGCACAGAGGTGGTCAGTTTTGGCATGGTTTTTCCAGCTGGATGCCCTTCCAAATGCCAACCACTTCATAGTGTGGACTGGGTGCTTTTTAAAAGTGGCCCCTGCAATGGCAGGGTCACCAAGTAACTTTACAAGATAAGGACTCTTTGAGATGGGAGGGGGGCATTATAGGAGGTGATCTTATATATAATTGTGTTTTTGGTTTGTGTTCACCACCAACGCTTAACAACCGGTGTTGGTTTGTTTCTGATAGAAAAGCATCAGATTTTAAAAAAAACAAAAAACTAAGTTTTAAGGGATTGAGTTATTTGACCAAACCCTTCAAAGCAGTGTCGTGCTCCAGTATGGCTGCAGTCTACTGACTCTTAACAACATAGATGATAGTGTTTCCGTTCAAATGAAATTTAATATTAAATTCCTTTATTTTCGGAAATATCTTCTGCACCAAGTAATCAAATTGAAAAAGAAAGTAAAATGCCAACATGACGAACACCTCCTCCTCCTCTTATTCATTCACTTCCTATTTGTTTATGTGATAGCCTCCTACTCCAAGTTTCCTTAGTGCAACAGCAAACACACGCACATAGCTTTTTATTCGTGTGTGAATATATCTCTGTGTGCCCTTTCCTTTCTCTCTCTCTCTCTCTCTCTCTCTCGTGTATTTATCCTTCTGTTACTGTACGGTAACTATCTTGTGTTATCTTTTGCTTGTTTCAGTCATAAGACTACTGGCCATGCTGGAGTGCTGCCTCAAATGGTTTAGTCAAACAAATCGACCCTAGTACTTATTTTCAAGTCTGGTACTTGTTCTATTGGTGTCATTTGCTGAACCACTAAGTTACAAGGCCCCAGTTGTTAAACGGTAGCATAGGGACAAAATTACTCACACACACACACACATGGCAAGCTTCTACACAGTTTCAATCTACCAAATTCATTTACAAGACATTGGTTGGCCTGGGGCTTCAGTAGAAGACGCTTGCCCAAGGTGAAAAATGCCTTTTACTACAGTGAGGACTGAACTTGAAACCACATGGTTGCAAGGTGAGCTTTTTGGTAACACAGTCCTGCCTGTTTCTATATGTTAGGACCTCACATGTGTAATATGTTCCTTAGGTGCCATGTCCAGGATGTAGGGACATAGGTGGCCACATCCTGCCACAATTCTCTGTTTTCTGTAACATTTTCCACTTCCTGCTGTTTAATGCCTCTTTCTTCCAACCGGTTCGTGAAACCTGACATCCGTATCATCCTTCCCCTGCTTCGTTTCCCTTCAATCTTTCCGGTCATTACTATATTCTCCAGGCCCTCTTTCCTCATCACATGACTTTGAAATCTCAATTGCTTTCTTAGAAATCTCACAAAGCAGTTTCCTATTTACTGCAGCCCAGCTCATAACTTCTCCGTTAGACACTTTGTCCTCAGTATAGTAACGAAAGGGTTAAAATCCACATTTCACAGCTCTCCAAACAACTTCTCATTTCTGATGTTGTAGGCCATGCTTCACTTCCATACACTAACACCGAATAAACATTACAGTTCAACATAACAGGTCTTGGTCTTCATGCTCATGTGTAATTTAGTGAGTTGACAAACTTTAACTTGCAATTAGAGAAAATCTCCCTCTAGAGGTTTCTTTTTAAAGTCTAAAATGAAGCAAGATAGATAACTCTAATACAATTAAATGAAATCTTGGTAACTGTAGACAATAATGTGTTGAAGTGGCTCTCAAAGCAACAAACATGGTTCTTAGACATGTAATACAAGGTGTTACAGTCGTGGCCACCTCGTTTTTCTCTCGAATATAGTATATCAAGGATTACCGTGGCCTGTGTCTCTCCGTTTCTTGATTGGTTGTGTATAACATAAAAATTGCATCCCTCTGCGCAGCCATGTTGAGCCAGTGTGACAGAGTAGGCCCATCAAACCAGCATCTGCATGTCAGACCGTCGTTGGTAAAGAGAAACCTGCTGAAGCCTTCGTCCTGCAGTGAACTGAACATTGGCAATCCAATTCAATCCAATCCAGGTAATGATTTGAGGGAGTGTTGGCTGCTATTTCTAGCATATTGAACGAATTGTAGAACGGCTATGTCGAGGTTCCCTAGTTACACCAGTGCATATTTTAGTCTATCCTGGATTGATTGTTGATCCACGTCAGTCCTTTTTTATGATTTAACAAGCCTACGATCAAAAACGTTCCTATCATGGACCCAGGCGTATATTTAAGACTACATTATCTGCTATGTCCATACCCTTTTGTTAATAGATTTCTGGTGAAATAACATAGCTTTTGTTTCAATTGAAAATAATGAATTTATTAAATTAATTTTGTTATTCATTATCAAACTCCTTCCTTCACTAAAAGCCAACCAGATAGAAATGGCCATTCGAAAGGTGATGATATTGGCGGTGCCCCAGCATTGCCAAAGCCTTCAGGATGAAACGAGTAAAAGAGTTAAAAAAACAAAAAATATTCGAGTTACTTGTTTGGAAGGTCAACATGAAATTTTAGTGAAAATTTATAATTTAAATCATTTGCAAACAGGAAGTTTCTATCAAAGAACAAGAGTCGTCGGTCTCAAAAGGGTTACACATTTTTTTAAAGACGATAAAGGCTTAAGCGGCGAGCGAGCAGAATTAACTGAATGCCCAGTGGTATTTCGTCCGTCCTTAGGTTCTGTGTTCAAGTTCCGGCCATGTCCACTTTGCTTTTCATCCTTTCCAGGGTCGATAAGATAAATATAAGTTGAGCACGGGGGGTTGATGTCATCGATTTAACTATTCTTGGGTATTAGTATAGAAAAACTGCATTGCTCTGCCTAGCCATGTCGAGCCAATGTGGGAACAGCTGGTTCATCAAACCAGTTATGATCTCAAGCTCAACAATTCATGGCCTCCACATCAGATTATGGTTGGTGGAGAGAGAAACATGGCGAAGCCTTCGTCCTGCAGTGGACTGAACACGGACGGGCAATCCAATCCAGGAAATGATTTGAGAAGTTTTGGCTGCTATTTCCAGCCTATTGAGCGAATTGTAGTAACAGTAGCGTTATATTGTATTCGAGTGAAATATATATCACCATGATTGTCTATTAGACAATACGTGTGAGTATTTATATGTAGATGTATGTGTGTAAATACATTACTGAAAAATAGTAGGGGAGAGGTACGAAAGAGGTGTTTCATTTGGGAGGAAGGGGTCTAGGCTTAATTGTGTTGTAATAGCAGTACCTTGTAATGCACGAGTGTTTATTAATTGAAGTGATAGTAATATGTATGGTACAGTTATAGAGGTTCATAGTACTGTAAGTCTTCTGGCTGAGTCAAAAGTTATTAAATCGACACAGCATGTCGGTCATAGTGTCTACCTCGTCATCCTTCTCCCATACACACACACACATACATATATATATATATTTATACACACACACACACAGACGCATATGTATATCGTTAATGTGTGACTGTTGACTGCATTTTATTACACTTGTAGCTCTTACAATCTCTTGTCTGTCTCTCACTCTCTTTCTTTCCCTCCTCCCCCTCTCTCTCTGCCTTTTCACCAACCATCCTTCTGTCTCTCCTTTTCTCTCTCTCTCTCTCTCTCTCTCTTCATCATTCACTTCTCTCACCACTTCACAATATCCCCCACCACCACCACAGCGACGACATGACTAGCTATTTATATTTTATTTACTTGTCCCCCCCCCCGTGTGTGTGTGTGTGTAGTATTTCATACATCTCTCTCTGCTATAATGGAGAAAGACTATACAGTGCTATTAGACATTATAAGCACCTATTTAATATATAGCAGAGAATCCGGCTTTCTCTCTCAAACATCAACACATACATTTCCACACATACATGTATTAATATCTAAATAGTGCTATTAGACGACATTATAAGCACCAATTTAATAAGATAATCTAGGCCCCCACTTCTCTTTATATATATATATATATATATATATATATATATATATATATATTATATGTGTATTTGGTGTAGGGTTCCGTCCCGGGTGGTTCAAATGCTTTGTGAATGAATTCAGATGGGGGAAGTTCATTACGGTTTGTTCAGCAGGGGAAAAAGAAAATTAATAGAATACATATTGAGGTTGAAGTGTTTCGCTGAACCCATTCAACGCGGTGCCCTAGCATGGCCGCGCTCCAATAAGTGGAACAAGTAAAGAGCGCGCGTGCGTGTGCGTGTGTGTGTGTGTGCATTTAAAAAATATTTTTGATGGCATGTTTACAAAAGATGTGAGTTCGAACTCCACTACAGGCAACCTTCAGCTTTTTCTATTTTAAAGATTCACCGCTTAAAGAAAAAGTGAAAATGAATTAGGCATTTTATTCGTTTTCTTGTTTCTGCCATTAGACTGCGGCCATATTGGGGCACCACCCTGAATAGTTTAGTCACTCATCACACACACACGACGGGCTTCTTTCAGTTTCCAACTCCGCTTCACAAAGCTCTGGTCGTCCCAAGGTGCCACACAGTACGTCTGAACCCAGAACAATTACATTTGGGAAGCAAAGCTTCTTACTTACAGCCACGCCTGCGCTTATTTGTTTGAAAATCTTATTTTCTCTCCCACCCAACCTTTTATACAAGTTGTGCTTTTAATTTAGTTTAGTCATCATACGAAGGCCAAGCTGGAGTACTCCGTATGCGTTTGTGTGTGTGTGTCTCTCTCTCTCTCTCTTCGTGACATATTCTTTAGTTCAACTATACTATCGGTTACCACCTATTTCTTATCCGGTTAAAAACCGTAACTATATTCATACGCACACACGGAATACATAGCTTTGTTGCCGTTTTAGTTCTAGGTCAGTCCTACGATCAAAAGCGTTCCACCCTTGACCATTCCGTTTTTTTAATTCCTGTAATTGGATGTGTGACCATTATATAGTAGAACCGTTCTTGTTCCAATTGTTATTTAACCTTTGTCCACCTCCCGACCCATACAGCAAACACATGTTCAAAGCATTCCCATTATGACCGTACGACTGTCTTATATTCAGGCATAGTGTATCTAGGACTACATTAACCCATCATCACCATTACGTCTACTACCGTTTTTTTTTTTTCAAATGGTTTTAATGATTTAAGGTCCCGTTGTTGGTTTGTGGGTGTGGCTGCATTTAACTTGCCTTGTATATTAGTTATATAATTGTGTGTGTATGTGTGGATGTGTGATGATAGAAACACACAAACGGAAACAGTAATTCAGTCTCCCTCTCTCTCTTCTTTTTCCCCCTTCTTTGATTATCTGTGTGTGTGTGTGTCATATGACAAACTTTCACATTATACTCGCTTTTAAACACAAGGGCCTCCCTATTGACCGCTTTTGTGTGTCTTTTCTATTGCGAAAGAAAGAAAAAACAATGTATATGTGTGTTTCAATAGACACATTAGCGCGGGCGTGTATAATAATATGGCTTTGAAATTTATACATTGCGAAAGGCAATTCATCTCTCTTTCCACACACACACACATAGATAAATAGATATGAGTAAGTGAATTTTATTATTAAATGGCACAAGTTGCTGTGTAACTCAAGGGCCGAAAGTTTCGTTTATTAATACTCCAGCTCTTGAGTCAGTTAGTTTTGCCTATTATTAATACAAACACACACACACAGTGATGTTTCGAGTTCTATTTTCCTGTTTGTACCAACAGAGACCTACAAGTATATACGGATGTATATATATGTATATATCGGTGTTAACATGAGAGAGCGCCATTCATTAGCTGCTGTCTAGTGGGTAAACTTGACTGAGAAGCTGGGAAATTCCTAATGAATTTGCACTCATTTACGATGTATATAACCTATATCTAACAAATTATACGGGACGTTACAATCACCAGCTGTCGTCTGCTGTCTCTCTGTGCGCGCGCGCATTCTTTTTAACTATGGTCTCAACAGCATATCTTCATCTTAGACCTGTTTCAGTTTTTGGTTTGTGGCCATGCCAGGGCATCGGCCTTCAAGGGTTTAAGTCGAACAAATCGACTCCTCCAATACTTTGTTTTCTTTTTTTAAAGTCTGGTACTCATTCTATCTGTCTTTCTTTTTTTTTTTTTTTTTTGCGGGATCGCTAAGTTATGGAGATATTAACAAACCAACGCCGGCTGTTCGGGCTGTGGTGGATGGCGAGCACAAAGATACATATATATATATATATATATATATATATAGCACCTCGGGTGTCTTCCACTTATAGCTCAGGACCGACCAATGCCTATTGAGTTTATTTGGTAGGTGGAAAATTAAAAAAAAAGCCTATATATATATATATATATATATATATATATATATATATATATATAGGTTCCGAACCCATGACCACATGATTGGGAATCAAGCTTCTTAACTACACAGCCACGCCTGCAACTTTACCTTTCATATTGTATCTCTTTATCAGGCCATTTGCTATTAAAATGGAAAAGTCTTTCCCCGAAACATTACGGAACTTGTCCCAGTTAACGGGCCGGACATTTATTGGTACAGTGCGTGCGCCAGATGTGGTTCTGTAGTTAATCAAGAAATTTTAATTAAATTAATTATTCTTATATTTTTATTGTTTTACGTTGCGGTCGGATTGAGGCCAGTAAAATATTAAAATATGTGCTAATGTGGTGTGTATATTATAGATATTTCTGTGTGTGTGTATACGTGTATATATATATATACATATATATATATCACCTCGAGTGTTTTCCACAAATAACTCAGGGCCGACCAATGCCTATTGAGTTTATGGAAACTGAAAAAAGCCTAAGATATTTCGTGCACTCAATTATATACATCTTACGTGTATATAAAACATGTTGATACAAGTATGTATATATATATGTATGTGTGTGTATTCCTCAAAGCCGTCGTGTTTGTAATTTTAACCAGTACCTCCCCCATTTTAATTTTTTCTTTAATTCGTACTTCAATATAGACATTCACTCACAAACCGGTGAAACAGTCTCGACCTGGTCTCTCGATTTGCTTGAAAGAGCAGTCAAATCTCCCTCAAATCACACCTTACTGTCTTAAGCGTACACACTGGCTGATGTGATCATACACCGGGTTTGAAAATATATATTTGAATATTTCAGAAATATGTGTAGGGCTTAGGGAATACAACTGAAAGGAAGTGGTGGTGGATAGAGTTGTTGTTTCTGTGACCTGCCTCGTCACTCCATCTCCCATTTCTTAGAGTAAACAACACCCCTATTAACATTTTATTGTGTCAGTTATTTAAATTTAAATGCACCCTTAACTCACTGTCTACGATACACGAGGGTGTCACGACACCCCAGTTGGACCTGACTTTTTATCCAGTGTTTCTCAACCGGAAGTGGGGAGGGGGGTCCATATCCGATTCTGTTATTAAATTTTATGTGTAATTAGTTGGTTATACTTCTACAACACACGTAGTGAGACCGAATCCAGACCCTTGCGGTTGGAAAGCAAACCTCTTTTCTCACAACCATGCCACCATATATCTCTGGAGGAATTGAAGAATAAAATGAGGACAGATATATATATAATTTGTGCATATGTGTGTTTACGATATATGTATATATATATATATATATATATATATATATATATATATACACACACACACGGGTGTCTAAATATAAGCATGCATAAGTTCTCCTGAACACTCGCATGCAATGTCTGTCTCCATATACATAAAGTAAAACAAAAATGTACACACACACACATTCACGTATACGCATACATATTCTGACCTGTTATGCATGTGTATAAACACGCATATATACATTATTTAATCCTAATCAAAATATGTATGCAAACTTCGTTATATATATGTGTTTATATATATATATATATTACACATAAATATCTATCAACATATACACGTATATTGACATAAACACACACACACACACACACACATATATATATATATTATATATATA
Source organism: Octopus bimaculoides (assembly GCF_046866305.1). Classification (NCBI taxonomy): domain Eukaryota; kingdom Metazoa; phylum Mollusca; class Cephalopoda; order Octopoda; family Octopodidae; genus Octopus; species Octopus bimaculoides. The sequence continues at coordinate 685,397 of NC_142954.1, forward strand.
TATATATTTATATGGCTATACACACCCATATTGAAATTGGCACATGAAACCAGCTGCCGAGCTCAGTGCCAGCTATCAAACCATCCTTTTCGCTAACCAACCAGCCAACGCGTCAGACAGGAAGGGGCCTGACTGTTTCCTCAGTTATAGGTCACCTAACTCGATTTCATTCATTCTCTTATATACTACACACACACACACTCGCTGCTGCTTGTTTTTTTCAGTTGGTGTCTTGCTTGCCTTCTTCTTCCTTTTCCATCTCTTTTCTCCCAGCGCCGGAAGTCCTCGCACATTGCACGCGCACTATCTTGCTCACTGCCCCCCCCACCTCACCCCCCTCTGTGTGCATGAATGTATAAGTAGGGAGTCTTATTTATTATATACAGATGTGTGTGTGTGTATAATATACACTACTTAAGATGTAGTATGAAACCCTGGGTGTATAAAACTGACGCTAATTGCTACATTCGTGCGCACATATACGTATGTGTATGCATAAGACTATTTGTGTGTGGCTGCTGTGTGTTTTGTCTGTATGTATGTATACGTGTGTGTGTGTGTTTTGTGCATGTCGTGTATTGTAAGATTTGCTTGTCATCACGAGTCCTTTTTTTCTTAACTCCTCTATTCACATGCATACACATATACACACTGAAGCACACATGCACATAAGCAGCTACACACGCTCACACACATTCATGCAGGTACTCTCTCTCTCTCTCCCCTACACGCACACATACGCATACTGGCCTACACACTTCCACTCACTCAGGCGCAGCACACACACACACACACACACACCGTTTCTCACTATCGACTCCCTCTCCTGTCCGTGACAGAGGTTCAATGAATGACCCCTTTTCGTCCCTGCTTCACCCGAGTCGATGTGATAACTAACTATGGTAATGTGTGGGCGTGTTGTAGTGTTTTGTTTTAACCCCCCCCCCCCGCCACCATTAACCCTGTGTGACAGTTGGTAGTAAGAGGCTGGACAGTAAAATTAGGAAACCGAATAGCAATAAACTCTCGTCACTTTCCGATGCCCGTTTATCCAAATAGAAAGACTCTACGTGTACGCTGGACATGCTAGAAATAGCAGCCCAAGCTCCTGCACTTCATATTCCTGTGTTTATAAGTGCTAGGCTTACAAAGAATAGGTCCTGGGGCGGGGGTCGATTTCTTTGACTAAAAAATCTTGAGTAAATAGGTGAGGGGTGCAATTTTTTCACCTGAAGCCCTTCAATGAAGGGCTCAACCCAACAAGCCGACTCCTGTCTTGTATTTCTTCATATTGGGTCAAACTGAAACAAGTCAGAGATGAAAGAAAGATGTGAAATGTACCAGTAATTTTTGACTTGGTATTCAAAGAATGTCAGCAATTTTTAACTTCAGTCTATTAAAGTACGTCAGTCATTTTTTAAAACTTGTGTGAAATATGCCAGTCATTTGTCTTGCTTCATTGCCAGTTTCCAAGTCAAACACACCAAGAATCAGTGCCTTTGGATGGGATTTCACTGCTATTTCTAGCATGTTGTATGACCATGTAATGCAGTGGTCCTCAACCATTTTCCACTTATGGAGCCCTTTGCTTCTTATTTTACTCAGAAGAGGACCCTCAAAGCCATTTGATGTCTAAAAATATATTTTTAGGGATTATATATTATGAGGAACCGTATAAAAAAAACAACAATAAAATTAAAATATTTTGTGTATTGTAGAAGTTTAACCAGTTTATTGGAGATAATTGTTTGACAACAAAATCTTATCTGGACCCCTAAGGAGCATATGGACTCTGGTTGTGAACCTCTGATGCAGAGAGTCTTGTTGACTCGTGATGTCAGAAGTTTAAATACTTGATGTATGATATAGCAGAGTTGTGCTGTGTATATAGGACATTTATCAGGATAGCTGTCCGCCAAGGTCAACTTTGCCTTTCATCCTTTCAGGGTCGATAAATTAAGTACCAGTTGCGTACTAGGGTCAACGTCATCGACTTAACCCCCTCCCCCAGAATTTCAGGCCTTGTGCCTTTAGTGGAAAGGATTATTATGATGATGATGATGATGATGATAGTCATTTGATGTGTTGCCTTGGGAACCCATCCCAGTAGCTGCTCTGGAATATCTCACAACCCAACAAACCAACTCCTGTCTTGTATTTCTTCATATTGGGTAAGGCATAGTGTGGTTAAGAAGGTTGTTTCACAATCATGTGATCACGAGTTCAAGTCTTATTTCATGGCATCTTGTGCACAAGTGTCACTTCTGCTATGGGTGTGGAACGACCGAAACCTTGTGAGTGGATTTCGCAGGCAGAAACTGGAAGAAGGTTGTTGTGTGTGTGTGTGTGTGTATATAATGTGTGTGTGTGTATCCTTATCTAGACATCACAAGATAACTGTAAATCACTGTCGTTCATTTTCAGTTTTCTGCAAAAACAGAGAGAGAAACTAAAAGAAGCCCTTTATCTGTGTGTACATATGTTTGTATGTGTATGTGTATGTATATACACACACATCATCATCGTTTAACGTCCGCTTTCCATGCTAGCATGGGTTGGACGATTTGACTGAGGACTGGTGAAACCAGATGGCAACACCAGGCTCCAATCTAATTTGGCAGAGTTTCTACAGCTGGATGCCCTTCCTAACGCCAACCACTCAGAGAGTGTAGTGGGTGCTTTTACGTGTCACCCGCACGAAAACGGCCATGTATATATATATATATATGCACACACACACACACACACATATATATGAGAGAGAGAGAGAGAGAGAGAATTAAGCAAATTAACAAATTAGATATATTTGATATATTGATACAAGTTTGTGTATGTTTGTGTATCCTTGTCTAGACATCACATGATAGTTGTAAATGAGTGTCACTGTCATACAAGCAGTGTCAGTCATTTCCAATATTCTGCAAGAATATATCTGGCCATGGAGGAAATACTACCTTACTTGGAAACAAGTGAAGCTTGGTGACTGGAAAGGCATCCAGCTGTAGAAAATCTGCCTCAATAAACTCCACCCAACCTATGCAAGCATGGAAAAGAGGATGTTAAAATGATGATGTAGGGAATATTTTGATTCTTGTCGAGTGTCAACAATAACTGAGAAAGACTGGTGTGTTTCTTGGCTCCAAATACATGGAAACCAAGTTTCTTTAATGTTGTTCTTGTAATTTTAGGAAGAGGAGGAGGTTTCTTGGACACTTTCCGTGATGAAGTGAATTAGGTTTTGGTGATTACACATTACATACTTCTAACATCATCATCATCATCATCATCATCAAATGTCCATTTTCCATGATGGCCCGAAGGTTCAGTGTTTTGAGATCGGCCTTCAGTACTTCATCCCATGTTCTTCCTGGGTCTCCCTCTTGCATGAGTTCCAGCCAAGTGATTGGCACCAGATGATACCAACTCTGTGTGCTGTTTCTGCAAACTTCTAACACATGGTTCCAACTCTGTGTGCTGTTCTAACTAATTTACTTAACCATTGTGTATTTATATAAATGCTATAATGCTATTATGAAATATAATCAAACAGAATGAGAGATAAAATATTTGGGAGGTGATTGGGGGGGTGGGGGTGTAATTCATTTTCATAATTTCCAAATTCTTGTCATTCTTTCATTTTCTATTTAATTACAATCTCCTCCCTGCCCGGATACACCTATATGGTATTTGTTTTATATCTATGTGTGTGAGAGAGAGAGAGAGGGGAAGGGAGTGAATGTGTACGTGTGTGTGTGTGTGTGTTACAGCAAAGTAATGCTTGAAATACCATGAGTTTGCAAATCAGATGTTTTCCTGAATTCTTGATACAAGTGTTTTTATGGTTAAACATTTCATTCTGCCTTGTAATGCTTATAAACACACACACACACACACACACACACACACACACACACACACACACACATACAGTTTGGGTGTGGTGGTATCCAGTTTATTAATTGGGTGTGAACTGGACTGTAAGGTCAAGCAGTGACTTAAGACTTTGCCAAAGGAGCTAATCAGAACCATGGGTCAGCCATTCAATGCCCCAACCACTGAGACACCTGCCTACCTGTTACAGCTCCATGTATAGTAATGCTGAGAGAGCCTTTCGTTTTCTCGTTCCCATGTAGCACATTGAGCAGATTGCGATCTTAGTAGAGAAAATATTTTATCTGTTCTGAGAAATATCTGGCAAGTGTGATAAGAATCTTAATTCACATAGCTAAGAGGATAACCGAGCTAATCTGTCTACTGCTGACACATTCACAAAACTGTGCTATTTGCTAGCTTTTAGTGGTGACGCCTCTATCTCATTGCTGGCTGATGAAGGACAGAAAAGATTTTCACAAATCAAACAGGTCTTTTGAGTTTTAGTTATCTCAGTCTTTGGACTGCGGCGGCGATACTGGGGCACACTATCCTGTAGGGTTAGTCGAACAAATCGACCTCGGTGCCTTTTTTTGTTTAATTAGTTTTTCCTGTTAATTATTCTAATTGATCTCTCTTGCTGGACCACTAAGTTATGGGGACATAAATGAATCTACAGTGGTTGTGAAGTGGAGGTGGGGACAAGTACGGTCCACTCCCCCACCTCACCCCCACGCATAGGATGAGGTTTTTTTCAATTTCTGTCTACCAAATCCACTTATAAGGCTTTGGTTATAGTAGAAAAAAATCACTTGTCCAAGGTGCCACACAGTGGGACTGAACCCAAATGCTATGACATCCACCTCCACTGTCCATATTACAAAAACTATGCTAGGGATTCTTCTTCTGAATAACAGTAAACATGACAAAGGTAACCTTCCCCTCAATATAGATCAAAAGCAGTGAAACAGATGCTGTCCTCTTTCCTGTTTGTTGTTTCTAATATGTACCGCTGCTGCTGCTGGTGGTGGTGGGGGCCGTCAACTTTGCCTTTTCCATCCTTTTCGGGGTAGGTCAATAAATAAAGTATCACTTAAGTACCGGGGTTAATGTCATCAACTTATACACCCCACCCCACCCACCCCACTATCACTCATGATCAGAGATGCACATATCGTCAGCCACCAAGGGACATGCTCAACTGGTTAAGGTCAAGCAACTGACAAACAAATCTGGTATTGAGCAGAATATTTGCTGTAGCCCATCTTTTATTCCAAGACAAAACAATGTACATGATAACACTTCCAATCAATTAAGATCAGAAGCCATGAGAGCCACTGCCTGGTACTGCATCAGGGCTATTATTATTATTGTTATTATTGTTATTATTGTTATTATTCTTATTCTTATTGGCATTCATGAAAGCTACGCTTAGTTTCATCTCAGGAATTTTGGGATTGTATTCCCATTTTTTATTATTTTTTTCTTTTATATAACTGAAGAGAGGAAGAAACTTGTTGGCTGTGGCTGAATCTGTTGTTTGTATAGAATTCCGTTGCTCTTCAGAATAACTATCAATGTAATATCTGTCGCTTGGAAAAAGATAATTTGTTTTTCCTTCAAAAATTTTGAGATGGATCCAGATGTTTCAATAATAATCCTGACAAATGAACGAACAGAGTGAAAGAAAGGGAAAACCATAGATGTAATTAGGGAGTGAGAAAAGGGAGAGACTGGTGGTGGGGGCATTCAATGGTATTATGCTGTGTATTAAGGAGGTTGAATCGTGCAGCATTTCTGCTACCATCACACAAAGTTTATGTTGCGTGTAGATTACCACAAACAGCTGTGGCCTTTGTGAACAACGTTGACAACAACAACAACAACAGCATTGTAAAAAACAACAATAGCAAAAATAGAATCGTAACACCAACAACAATGAAGCCATCACAAGGCATGGGCATAGCTGGGTGGTGAGAAGTTTGCTTCCCAACCACATGGTTATGGGTTCAGTTCCCCTGCATGGCACCTTGGCAAGTGTCTTCTGTATAACCCCTGGCTAATGAAAACCTAAGAAGTGAATTTGGTAAATGGAAACTGAAAGAAGCCCATTGCATATACCTTTTATCTTTTACTCATTTCAGCCATTAGACTGTGGCCACACTGGGGCACCGTCTTGAAGAATTATAGTCAAACGAATCGACTTGTTCTGTTGGTCTCTTTTGCCAAAATGCTAAGTCACAAGGACATAAGCACACCAACATTGGTTGTCAAGTGGTGGGGGGGATTTTGCAAATAATAATCTTTGGATGGAATTTATAAATACTCAATTTAACAATGACAAAGTTGTTTTATCAAATTCTTCCTTATTTTCAAAATTCATTTAAACAAAATGACTCTGCAGAGTGGTTGGTGGCAGGAAGGGCACCCAGCCATGGAAAACCTTCCCGAAACAGACACAGTAGCCTAGGGGTAGTCTTGTACCTGGCCCGGTTCCTGTCAACTGTCCTATCCATGCATGCATGGAAGACGGACATTAAATGATGATGAGGGACAATGTATTTCATCAGAACCATGGTAACACAAGGGTTAATAAGATGACACCAAAAAGCTGCCTGAGGCCAATAATAATTTAAGTAACAAATAACTACAAACGTTGATATCATGGTCAGTGTCCGTCCTTCGTAAAAAAAATTTGGCCTTATGTTTGTTAAAATGCCATTATTGCTTTTTGTTTTTTTCTTTTGCTGTTTTATTTTTGCTTCTACTACTGCTGCCACCCCCACCACTTCTACTACTACTACTACTACTACTACTGTTATTGCTTTCATTCTAGTTATTGTTAGAAAAGAAATCAATATTACTGTTTTAAAACAAAAGAAATAATCACTTATTACCTACACACACACACAATCTACTAACATATACACAAGCATGCACACATACGCATGCATGCACAAGTACACCAGTGCACGTGCATACATACATTCACTAATATTGTGCAGTTATCAGCTGACTTGTCCAATTTGCAGTGAGTGGACCACATAACACCACCTCTACCCCTTCCTCCTCCTCCTCCTTCCTTTAGTCACCCAGTTTGTTTGTTAGGTGAAGCAAAGAGCTAAGGTCGGTGCCCACAACCCCCTCTACCTTGTCCTTTCCACACCCTCACCTGTTTCCTTGCACCATTCTACTGCAGCAGCAGCAGTAGTAGTAGTAGGAAATAGCTCTGACCATCTGATCTTGCCTCTTTCTCCACTGCAGTGTAAATTAATGCAGAATGCAGTTGAAGAACAGGTGTGTGTGTGTGTATGCACGTGTGTGTGTGTGTGTGTGTGCATGTGTGTAAGAGATTATCTGATGAATGGGCGTGAGACACAGTATGTATGTATGTGTGAGACAATGAGCAATTGTGTATGTGTATGTCTAAATGAGTGTGTGTGTGTGTGTGTGTGTAATTGTTAAATGTTTCCCTTTTATTTCTTGCTTGTTTTAGCTGTTGGACTGCAGCCATGCTGGAGCAACACCCTGACGGGGTTTGCTTGGAATAAATCAAACTTGCTACTTATTTTTTTTTTTACATTTGGTTATTCTATCAGTCACTTTGGATGAACCATGAAGTTACAGGGCCAGAAACAAACCAACACCAGTTGTCAAGTAGTGGTTGGGGACGAATACAAAGATACACACACATACACACGCAACTGGTACTTACTATCCCCCCCCTACTTGCAGAATTTGAATTTATTGATCCCCCCCCTCACAAAAGTGTTTGCATATGTAATATGTCTTACCATACTTTCATACATAAACTAGCTCACTGGATGTTTTTGGTGAGCTGCCTCTCTTTATGATCGGTTACCCTTCCCAAGCACCAGTCATTCTGCTTCAGTCAGTTCTCCTTATCATGTGACCTATATTTGAGAAGTTGTAGAGGAGGGCTTGCCACAAGACCTTCTCTTATGACTCATTGATTGTAAACAAAATCTCTTTCCAACACACTCCTCTGAACCATTATTTTCAAATACAAACTCATTTTGGTGTCCTTGTGTTGTTATTCCATTCTCCTAGCAATTCTGTATTTGGTTTTAATGTCAGGGAGAACTTCTTTTACAATTTATTCTCATTCTACTGTACATTTTACTTTATCCCAACTCCACTCATTGCCCTACACTCTATCCCAACTCCACTCATTGACCTACACTCTGTTCCAACTCCATTCATTGTCTGACTCTCTGCTCCAGCTCTACTCATTGTCCTACACTCCAGCTTAACTCACCACATTGCCCTTCCACTCCATCCTAGCTTGCCATGTTGTGTTGTATTCTACCCTGACTTCCCTCTTTGTACATAATCATATTTTGTTATCCTATTTTTACTTAATTTTGAAACATAACAAACAATTTAGTAAAATAGTCATAACGAAGCTGGTATTTGGAATATAAATTAGAATGAAATTTTGATGGAAGCTTTTAATTTAAATCACTTTAACCCTTTTGTTACCATATTTTGTTAAAATATAACGTCTTTGTTTCAATTCATTTTGAAAAGCATGAATTTAGTAAAATAACAGTCATTATTAAGCTGGGAAGGTTTTAATTTCATTTTAAAACAATAAGTTTACATCATAGGACCAGTGCCAGTTCAAGTGGCATGGTATCAAAAAGGTTGATATGATCATCCCAACTTAACTGTTGATTTTCGTGCAGATGGTGTCTCTGAGTAATTAACCTCTTTTTTTTCTTTCTTTCTTTTTTCTAAACAATTTCTCTTTTCCTCTCTCTCCGGCATCACTCATCCACGTCTTTCAGTTTCCACCTCCACTGATTAGGGTTGACCATTACTTTCAGCTCCTACAATTAGTTAATTAATGCAGGCTGTCTTTTGATTGGTCGGGAGGCCCACTCTGATGGTTTAATTAGACTATGGCTGTATTAATTTCTTCAGTTACTAATTGTCGGAAACGTTTCGTTCTATTCCGTTCCTTGTTCATTCTACCTCTTTCTTTCTCTTTTTGCTCCCCCCTCTCTCCCTTTGTTTTTCTTTTCCCTTTACCTCCATTTCTCCCTCCCTCCCTCCCTCTATCATATCCTTCTGCCTCTTTCTCATCCTCTCTCTCTCTGTTCATTTTGCCTCTTTCATTCTCTTTCTCTCTTTCTATCTCCCCCTCTCTCTCAGCTACTCTGCACTTTAGAAAACTATTCTG
>NC_142954.1:699472-756972 GCF_046866305.1 Octopus bimaculoides
CATGATCTTGTGATTGTGAGTGCAGCGCTTCAACCATGAGGTCAGGGGAGGGGGCAGGGCCAATGAAATAAGTACCAGTCATGTAAGGAGGTTTATTTAATTGACTACACCCCCACCCTCCTTCAAAATATGTCTTTGTGGCTTATCTTAATCAATTACACTTTGCTCTTTATGGTGTAACATCAAAGCAATATTTTGTCAGTAATTTTTTTTCCTCTAACGAGTGATCGTGTAAATTTCCGTCGCAAGCTTCCAGGCAATTTTTGTGGCAGACAGGTTGTTCTTTTGGCAACAGACTGCCATGAGAGGTTGAAGCAATCAATAATTCTGAGTACAAATACTCTAGTTATCATCATCATCATCGTCGTCATCATTGTCATTGTCATTATTATTATTATTATTATTATTGTTATGAGACAGTTGTCAAAACTAGTAGCTAGCTTGCAAGAATAATTAAAATGCGAGGCTGCTGACTTGAAAGGACTCAGGCTGCAGCTCTTCGCTGCTGCCATTTTCCCCGTGTCTCTTACACAAGCTGTAGCATATTGCAAGATAAGTTCATAGGTGTGGCTGTGTGATAAAAAGCTTGCTTCACAACCACACGGTTCCAGGTTCAGTCCCACTGTGTGGCATCTTGGACAAGTGTCCTCTAGCCTCCGGCTGACCAAAGTATTGTGAATGGATTTGGGAGATGGAAACTGAAAGAAGCCCATTGTGATATATGTGTGTGTGTGTGTATACATATATAATACTACCATTTGACAACTAGTATTGGTTTGTTAGCATCCCTGTAAGTTCGTGGTTTGGCAAAAAGAGACCAATAAATTACCAGGCTTAAAAGGAAAATAAGCAGAGGGGTTGATTTGTTTGACTAAAACTTTCAAGATGATGCCCCAGCGTGGCCACAGACTAATGACTAAAACGAGTATGATTATACACACACATGCGCACACACGTATGTATATTTTAGCTTTTACTTGTTTCAGTCAAGGGACTAAGGCCAGATTGGAGCACCACCTTTGAGGATTTAGTCAAACAAATCAATCCCAGCTCCTTTTTTTTTTGTTTCTTTTTAAGGCTGGTATTCTACCAGTCCCTTTTGCTGAACCACTAAGTTATAGGGATGTAAACAGACCAACACTGGTTGTTAAGTGGTGAGAGGAAACAAACAAAGACACACAGACTAACTTGTGTGTGTGTATGTATATGATAGACTCCACACACTTTCTGTCTACTAAATTCACTTACAAGGCTTTGAATAGCCCCAGGACCACAGTAGTTGACACTTGCCCAAGGTGGTGGCTGGTTACAAAGTGATCTGTTGCTTAACCACACACCCATATGTATGACAAATTTGACTTGTCATTGTATTTTTTATAAATAGATGTCTGTCCTATTTTATGGTTGACTGGATTCCAGTGTGTAAGACAACTGTGTTTAAAATATGTACTTCAACATTATATTTTCTATATCTGTCTTGACTCTATGGAACTAAAACATTTTAAAAAAAGAAAAACAAATCATTCTGCTATTTTTAGTTCAGTGTTGTGGGTTTTTTTTTTGTTTTTGTTTTCTTCTCCATTGGACAGTGACCGTGCTGGGGTACCAACTTCAAGAGTTTAGTCTGTGATTCTGGACTAAACTTTCGAAGGAGATAGTGTGAAGCTTGTTTTCCCTGTTGCTATGGGTTAGACACTTTAACAGGATCTAGCAAGTCACCAGACTGCACTAAGCTCCATGTCAGCTTCGGCATGGTTTCTTCTACAGCTGGGTGGTGCCCTTCTTAGCACCTACCACTTTGTAGTGTGTACTGGGTGCATTCTTCATGCCACTAGCACTAGTGAAGTTGCCATGCAAGACCGAAAAAGAATGGGGCAGAGAGAGAAAATACTCAAAGATTGGATTGAATTGACTTTGTTTAGTCCGCTGCAGGACGAATGCCTGGGCATCTTCTCTCCACCAACCATGGTCTTATGTGGATGCCGTGCATCTGAGCTTGAGATCATACTGGTTGGATGAGCTGGCAGAATCGTTAGTGCACCAAGCAAAATGCTTAGTGGAATTTTGTCAACCTTTACATTCTGGGTTCAAATTCTACTGAGGCCAACTTCCCTTTGTATCCTTTTGAGGCTCCATAACACAAGTACCAGTTGGACAATGGGGTTAATGTAATCAACTTAGCTCCTTCTCTAAAAAGGCTGGTCTTTTTGCCAAATTTTGGAACCTTATATTTAAGGCAGTGAACTGGCAGAACGGTTGGCATGGCCTGGGTGAAATGCTCACTGGCATTTCATGTGTTCAGAATTCAGAATCTGCTGAGATGGACTTTGCCTTTCATCTTTTCTTGGCTGATAAAATAAACACCAGTTGACTACTGGGGGTCAATGTAATTGACAACCCCCCTCCTCCTCTTCTGAACTTGCTGGCCTTGTGCCAAAATTGGAAACCAGTCTTTCTATAACTATACTACATTTTGATAATAATTATTTCCACTGCAGGCACAAGGCCTGTAGTTTGTAGGGGCTGGGGAGTATTTAACTGGTACCTCTCTTATTGACCCTGAAAGGATAGCAGTCTTGCGGAAGAAGTAAGAGACCGATAGAATAAATACCAGGCTTAAAAAAAAAAGAAAGTACTAGTGTCAATTTGTTTGACTAAATCCTTCAAGGGTAATGCCCCAGCATGGCCATTAGCTACAAGGTGGCTGAGGCTAGTAAAAGAAGAAAAAAAGCCCCAAAAGATATGGACTTATTGAGACTTCAATTCACATGGTGTTTTTTAAAGATTTGAGCCCAGGATATATATAAAGGAGTGTTTGAGAGTCTTTCTGGACGAGGTTGGTTGGGGAGTGAAAAGAAGAAAAGAACACAATCTAATAAAACCATTTGTTGGTTTAGTTTTGACACCTGTTTTAGATGATTGACATTGGTGACATTCTCAACATTTCACATTAAATCGCTCAGCTGAGGTACCTGTCCTCTCCCTGCAAGTTGGGTGTGTGTGTGTGTGCGTACCTACTTCATTATAACTCCCTGTATGTAAGAGTGTGGTGTGTGTATGTGTGCGTGCGTATGTGTCACAGCCGGTAGAACTCTTTGTGTTGGAGGAAGAGAAAGAGAACTGTGATGTGTGTGTGTGTGGTGACTTGCTTTCTTTTATCAGGGAAGCTACTTCTGTGTGTGTGTGTGTGTCTGAGTGTGCGTGATGTAGTGATCTGCAGCTAATATGTGTAATTGCTCTGCATTTCTTAAAGTGATTCGTGTAGTTCAGGTGTGTTGTGTTGACCTCCACAGGTGTGTATACATGCTGTCTGTATACCTGTATACGTGTGTATATTGCAGTGACCTTTTGTTATTGTATCTACAGATGTGTCAGTCTGTGCGTGTGTGCTATGATGTCACCTTTATAACTATGTCTTTGTTTTATGCTTGTGTGTGTGTGTAGGTCAGCAACACACACGTTTGGTGTACAGGTGTAAATTGATTGCAGTACGCTTGGGTGTTGGATTGGTATGTGTGGTTGGTCTTGGGCAGAAAGGAGACTTTAAAACAAAAATAGAATATAAAAACTGAATAAAGTTTTTTAATTTATATGTATGTACACATGCACACACATATATTTGTGTATGTAACAAATGTGTATATATATTTATATATAACAAATGAGAGGAAATGAAATTGATGAAGATCTTTATTACAATTATAGAATAAGTACCAAGTTTTAAGAAATATACATTAGTGTCAATTCATTCCACTAAAAATCCTTCAAAGTAGTGCTCCAGCATGACTAAAGTCAGTAAAAGATAAAAGAAAATATTTCTGTTGAAAATGCTTTTATTTGGAAATAATGAAGAACTTAGTCAAAGAATTTTGCCATTGTTCCACTGGTGTTCCAAGCATAAACCCATCTTTTAATTCTGATGCAAGGTTTTAATTTAGGTCAGTTAAACAGGAAGTGTTTTTTATCATAAAACCGGGGGGGGGAGGGTGCTGGTCTCAGGCAGATTGGTATGGAAAGGGATATACCTCTCAAGAAGCCTACAAACTCCTTTAGACTGTCAAAGAACAAGAAGAAGGGGTGGAAGATGTTCTGTTCTTTTTTGGGTGTGGAGTCAAAATCTCACGTTATCTTGCTATCCGTTCCATCTTTGCTTTTCGTGAATCATAAAGGAGAATTGCAAATATGTGGGACATATTTAGTTTCAGGCAAATTAATGTTGCACTGACACGCAGAAGAGACGGGAGTTTCAGGGAGAGAAGTGGTTATACGTTGGGGATATGTGTTGTGTGTCTTATCTTTTACTTGTTTCAGTCATTGAGCTTTGGCCATACTGGGGCAACACCTTGAGCGGTTTCAGTCAAACAGTACTTAAATCTTTTTTAAAGTCTGGTACTTATTTCGTTGGTCTCTTTTATCAGGCCACTGAAACCGCTAAGTTATGAGGATGCGGGAGTGTAAACAAACCAACACTGGTTGTCAGTTGATGGGAAAGAGCAAACACAAAGATACACACACACACACACACACACACACACATATATGCATATATTAATAGAGGGGGTGACCTGGCAAAACCATTAGCATGCCTGGCAAAGTACTTAGTGGTATTTCATCCATCCTTACACTCTGAGTTCAAATTTCGTTGAGGCCAGCTTTGCCTTTCATCCTTTCAGAGTCAATAAAATAAATACCAGTTATGCACTGGAGTCGATGGAATCGAAATTACTACTCCTGGGTATGTCTTCTCCTTCCAGATGTTCCATCTACTTTGAGAGATCAGCACTTCTCTATGGAGCTGTTGGCATTTATCCACATCACATGACCAAACCAGTGCAGTCTTTTCTCTCTTGCACACAGCAACCATTTCCTCTTATGCTTACCTTCTCTCTCTCAGAACACTAGTCCTCTGTCGAACGTGTATGCTTACATTACACATCCAGCAGAGCATACTAGCCCTGTTCCTTTCTAACCTTTGCATTTCCTCTGCATTCAGGGCCCACGTCTCACTACCACATAGAATATATATTGATTCCACACAGTGGGACTGAACCCGAAACCTTGCAGTTGGGAACTAAATTTCTTAACCACTTGGCCTTGCCTGCACCCTGTAGTTACATAGAATAAATAACTGAAATGTCATCAATATGAAAAATGCTATTTAATTTAGTGTTAACATTTGTGATGCAAAGAACAGTAAATATCTAATTAGCAATGCAGGGATTATTAAATAATCTAATTATAAAAAAAAATTTGTGCAATGAGTTATTAACTCAATGACTAATATCGTTTTAATAATTTCAGCAAGAAGGGGAGACAATAGCAGAGCTGTTTCAGTGTTGTTAGACCTCCTTAGCTAGGCTTACACTTTGCTGCACTTGCTAAAGTCCTGGTGTGAGAATCACTTTTATAAAGAGTACAGTATTATACACGAGTGTGAAAGCATAAAGTGGAAATGTGCCTATTTTGGCTGACATCGTAGCAGCTGTTTGTTCTATCAATGATTTAGAAACAGTTGACTAACTGAATAGTTATTGATAAAGCTGATTAAAATAAACTGTACTTTTAATATACATTGATGTGTATGTATGTGTGTATATATATATATATATATATATATATATGTGTGTGTGTGCCTTTATTTGTGTACATTTGTATGTGTGTGTGTGTGTGTGTATGTATGTATATATATATATCTGTATGTGTATACACGTTTGTGTGTGTTTCTGTACATATTTTATGACGTTACATTTGTCATTGTTTATTATTAAACATTTACACCCTTCACTTCTACTCTAAATTTATTTATATTTATAGATAATAGTATGTACATGCGTGTTTATTTCTCTCTCTCTCTCTCCACACATGTATGTATGGTGATGAATGGCTACAGCACAAGAGTGTCTGGTTACTTTCCAAGGTTGATAAAATATAGACCAGTCTACATGTACTTTGAGTTCATATAATTGTTTATATCCTTGAAGGTTGTGCCCCAGCATGGCCAGTTTCCTGTCATTGAAACTAATAAAAAGAAATACATGTCTGTGTATATATATATACACTTGTGTGTCTATACATGCACAAATAATTAATGCAAAGCCAACAACAAAGCTGTATCAGTCATTTTACAATTAGGGGTTTGAATTTTGGCCCCAGGCCAGCTGTTTGGGGCGGGGGTGGGTGGGGGCGAGGTAGTTGGTTACATCAACTGCAATGTTCAAACCAGTTCTTATTCTATGACTCCCCACCCCACCCAAAAGGGATGAAAGGCAAAGTCAGCCTCGATGGAATTTGAACTCAGAATGTATGGAGTCAGAAGAAATGCTGCTAACAATTCTGTCAGAACTGCTACCGACATTGTAGGGTTGGTGTGAGAGGCCAGAACTGGCCAGTCTGAACATAAAACTGAACATAATAATAATAATAATAATAATGATAATGATAATCCTTTTAAGGCCTGACATTTTGGTGGGAGAGGAGTAACCGATTACATTAACCCCAGTGCTTAACTGGTCCTTATTTCATATCAACCCCAAAAGGGTGAAATGCAAAGTTGACCTTGGCAGAATTTGAACCCAGAACATTAAGCCAAAAGAAAATATTGCTAAGCCGGCATGCGGCTTGGCCGTGTGGTAAGAAGTTTGCTTTACAACCACCTGGCTCAGCAGGTTCAGTCCCACTGCATGGTAACTTGGACCTTATAAAAATTATACATTCACAACAAAAAATGATGATTATTATTATTATTGATAGAGATGTAGTGCTCTTAATACAGGATGACCTCTAGGGATAATTAAGGAACTCCACTGTCTGAGATTTCCCTGAACACCAATTCCTTCTCTTCAACTCACATCCACTCTTGCCATTTTCGCAACTTTCACCCAATTCTTTGAGATATTTCCCTTCCTTTTCATTGCACTTAAATGCAAACTTACACTGTTTTTTAATTTATTTAATTGATTTCATTAAATGTAAACCCCCACTCTGTCTTTGCATTGTCCCCTTCATCCTTTGCCCTGGTGGCAAATAAATGAAATCGTTGTTGTTGTTGTTGCTGTTGTTGTTAATGATGCTGTATTACACATCTTTAATAAAACATTGTTTTCTCATCTTTTTCAGGTAAGCAATCAATTTTTATTGGACATTACTGATTTGGTAAGAGTGATTCTTTTTTTTTTTTCTTGCTCCCTTTTGCCTTGGTAGGGGTGTGCCTTTTTGTATCGGTCAGTTTTGCAATCATTACACTGTTATATCCTCGTGAGTGATGGCCACTACAGGATAGGTACAGGTGCCTCTTGCTTCCCAACCATGTGGTCTTGGGTTCAGTCCCACTGCATGGCACTTTGGACAAATGTCTTCTATTATAACCCCGGACCCATCAAACCTTGTGAGTGGATTCAGTAGCTGGAAACTGAAAAGAAGCCTGTTGTGTATCTATATACATCATGTGATTGTTGTGGGTGTTGTCGTCATTTAAAAAGTCTCCTTAATTTTCAGTCTTCCATGAAGACATATCCAGCCACAGGGAAATATTACCTTGCTTGGAAACAAGTGAGGGCCAAAGGGTTGGCACACCCAACTGTAGAAAATTTGCCTTAACAAATTCCATTTGACCCATGCAATGTGGATGTCAAGAAAAATGATTCTGTACTTAACGACAAAATTTATTTTCCTAAATTCTTCATTGTTTTTTTAATTTACTTCAAACAAAAGCAGTGTAAAACACCAGGAATATAACAACAAATTTAAAAAAAACATTTTTGTTGATAATATAGTATTTATTCGTTAAATACAGCTCGTTAATATGTCACTTTTTACAATTAATGTAATTAGATTTTTTCCATATATTAAATAAAATTTTTCTTTACTGTGGCCTTATTTGGTTGCTTGGTATTCAGATATAAACCTTCACCCCCCACCCCCCACCCCAGTTATGTTGTTTGATGGATTCAACATTCGCATACTTTACCTATAAAAAGCTCGTAATGTTGAGTCTATTTAAATTTCTTTGTTTGAATAATTCATAGAGATAGCATGCGATTTGTCGTTTACATGTGATGTGAATTCGGCAATTATATTATCACAGGTTTATACAAAAGCTTCTGAAGGAATTTCTATCAGTGGCAGGAACAAAAGGGTCTTTATTGATACTTCTGCACTGATTGGTACTGTGTTTATTCTGGAGTAAACATGTCGTAGAAAGATCAGAAGGGAGTCTACTATTTGGTGATTTCCGAAGACATCTTGCACTGCCATATCATTTAGTGAAGAATTAAATCACTGAGAAATAAGTATTAAAACTTCACATGGTTGTGTGGTAAGAAGTTTGCTTCCCAACTACATGGTTCTGGGTTCAGTCCCACTGCATAGCACCTTGGACAAGTGTTGTTAACTGGATAATCTGCTTGTTGAATTAGTGTGAAGAATGGCAAGTAATCCATAGAAACAGTTGTGGTTGTGTAATGAAGAAGCTTGTTTTCCAACCATGTAACTTTGGGTTCAGTTCTACTGTGTGGCAACTCATTTCTACTAGCATGGGGTATATAAATATGTATGTATCTATGTCTACACATACACGTTTGTGTCATGTCCACTATTCTGCCTAAATATGTTTGGCCATGGGGAAATATTACCTTTCTTGGAAACAGGTGAAGGTTGGCAACTGGAAGGCCATTGAACCCCATAGAAAATCTGCCTCAACAAACTAATCCACACAAACAAGGTAGAAGTGATGTTATATGATGATGATGATGATACCAGTGGAATTTTAAATTTTAACACATATTGAACCAGATACTCTACATTTTTACGGACTCTTGTAGAATTCCACAAGCCTGGTTACATGGTAGAGTGGTTGAGTAGCGCTAATATTAAATGGTAATAAAGGCAGGCTGTATGGTGGTGGCAGCAGCAGTGGTGGTGGTGGTGAGAGAGTGGCTGAGTAGTGTTAACATGAAAATGATGAAGGCAAAAGCAAGCTGTATGAGGGAGTGGTTAGTCAACATCAGATGATGATGATGATGATGATGGCAAGCTATGTAGGAGAGCGATCAAGTTAGTATTAACCTATTTAATGAAAGCAGCATCATTAAAAAGCTAACGAGGAATAATTATGTGGCAAGGAAAAAAGAAAAGAAAAGAAAAAAACAATATTAGCCAATGACTAATATTATTTTAATTATTTCAGCAAAATACAAGAGACTGGCTCTGGAGATATTTCGGTCTTCTGACCTCATTAAGGAAGCGTAGACTTCAGTGTACTTCTAGTAGGAGTGATAGAATAACCATTAGGCATAAAAACATGTACAACAGCATTAAAACTGATAAATCACAATTTCAAGACAGACTTTGTCTGGGCATATAATTTCCTGTGATGGCAACAAGATAAATAATCTTCCACCACTCCTTGATAGTGAGTGCCACTTATGGAAAGCAATCTTGCTAGTTTAAAAATCTCTTCAATTGTTGCCAATAAGTGGCCGATGACATGGTGTAGAATCTGTCTTGCTACTTCTGACATTTTGTTTTGTCCCAAGAAATTTGTTTAGTCACCATGTCTTTTCCTTTGAAGCTGTGGTTCTCAACCCGGGTCCGTATGATCCTTGGGCGGGGTCCATGAAAGATTTTGGTGTTCGTATTTATGTGCAATAAGGCGGCAAACTGGGAGAATGGTTAGCATGCTGGGCAAAATATTTAGAAGCCTTCCATCCGAATGCAGGAGGACCAGTTAATTATGATTTTATTCACTATATTCCCCTCTCAGATTCACACACTTATTGCAGCAGTTCTTCAGTTTTTCTAAGACCTGTAAAAGAACTCAGAAGGTTGGGCCTCCAACCAGGCCTTCCATGATACCCTTAAAGGAACTTTTCCACCACATAAATGCTCCCTCATTGGCCCATCTTTTAATCTTATGGCCTCCCAAACTCACTGATTAGCAGAATACCAATTGTGAATTTAAAAGCCTTTTTTTTTTGTTAATGCCACCTTCACCAATGTAATGTTTGACCTCGCATTCTAAAATAGGTGGATATCAGGTGAAATAAAAGATCTTTTAAGCCTATTTCCATTTGACCAAATTTTTGAGATATTGATTGTGACTGGCCATTTTTTTAACAGTAAAAGCTTTTGGGATCCATATTTCTTGCCTTTATCTCTTTGCCTCTCTATATCTCTCTTCCTTTCACTGTCTATCTCTCTATATATCTATCCTTCACTATCTGTATATCTATATCTCTCTCTCTCACTGTCTTTCTCTCCCTTTTATTGTCTATTTATCTCTGTCTCTTTCTCACTGTTTATCTATCTATGCATCTCTTTCTCTCTCTCTCTCTCTCTCTCTCTCTCTCTCTCTATCACTGTCTATTTCTCTATATCTCCCTTTCATTGTCAACCCCTCTCTCTCTCTCTCTCTCTCTCTCATATTCCATATTGTAATTTGCAGTGTCGTTGCTTCATGTGACCTTAGTAGATAATAAATCATTTCTGTTACCAACCAGCCACCACCAGCCACCACCACCACCACCACATCCAAAGACTTGCTTTCATCTTCCCTTCTTGTCCTTCATGTCTTCACTCGACCCACCACACACCCACCCCTGCTGCCTTTATTCCTAAGTCTTTCTGGGCAGTTGAGCTATGTCAGGAATGTCAACTGCTTCCACACACCTCCCATTCTCTGTTACCACCACCAACCACTACTACTACTACTACTGTTGCTATTAATACTGCCATCTGATGAATATAAAGGCACCTTTGTCACCCCTACCCCTCTACTGCCATATGTGAAGCACATACATATATAGTTGTATGTATGTATACATACATACCTACATTATACACACACACACACACACACACACATGTATGTAACCCTTAAGTGAGTTGTTGTTTAAATGTTATGTATTCTAGTTGCAGTGTGTTTATATATATATATATATATATATATATACACAGTGGTAAGGATTCAAAAGTGTATGTGTGGGGTGGGGTGGGGGGTTGCTAACCGTAACAGCTTTGGACTATTGGAAGTTTCAAAATTTATAGAAATATCTTGAAGGTGTCGATGTGTCTAGGGAGAGTCATTATACCCCTGGTTCAGTTCTGTTTCTTTATTATTAATCAATTAGTTAAATATTCAACTAACCAATCAAATGCTTGATTTGTAGGCAGACTCTGCCTCCAAACATCCAATGAGATGGATGTGTTGAACTCATCCTTTAAACTTTAACCTTTTAGCATCCAGATTACTCTCTCGAATCTAATGCTTACTTATTCGCATTGTTTTGGATTAAATATGCAAGATTTTGTAGCTTACCATTAGCCTTTTGCTTGTTTCAGTCATTAGATTGCGGCCTTGCTAGGGCACCAGCTTGAAGAATTTTTAGTCGAATGAATTGACCCCAATACTAATACCCCGTACTGACCTAGACCTTGTGAGTAGAAACTGATGGAAGCCCATCATATAATATATATATATATATATTTATATATATTCATATGTGTACTAATGTCTTCTTGCCTTGAAATCACATGAGAGTTGTAAATGAGTGTGGTGTCCATCATTTCCAATCTTCCATGAAGATTATGTCTGATCCAGATTACCTTACTTAGAAACAGGTGAGGGTTGGCAACAGGAAGGGCGTCCAGCCATAGGAAGTCCAGTTCAGCAAATTCTGTCTTAACCATGCAAGGGTGGAAAAGTAGACATTAAAACATTGCTGAAGATGATGATGATGAGACGGGGGGGGGGGGACAGGGAGGTATCACAGAAATGCTACTGGTGAGAATTCAACACCAAATATGTAACCAGAACACACACACCATACCCTGAATTAATATCCTTGTTTGAAACCTTTAGCTATTGGTTAGAGGAGTGTCTTCTTATCAAAATAATTTGATTGGAGAAAAGGTTGTTGGTAGTAGATACCTGCAGACATACTTTTAGATGTCTATGTATGTGAGAGTGCACATAAACAAATAAAATACAATGAAAAATGGTCGTACAGCCATAAGACTGACATATAGGGGTAACGCAAGGAAAATGAAAATATCTTGTTGGACTAGAAACAAGAAAGGGACAGATAAAAATTATATGTGTGTGTGTCTTTATATTTAATATTTGACTTAGGTATTGCTCTGCTAATAACCTCGTGTTAGAACTCAGTATACAAATGCTTCAGAACAAAACGTCAAACTGTGAGTGTATCGCACCCTATAGCAGAAACGGCTGTAAGGTAATGAAGTTCGTGACATAATTGTTTATTTCCTTTGTCATCCCAGTTTCTTGTGTGTGTGTGTGTGTGTACTCTCACACTTGTACATGCATGATTATGGATTCATTTACGCATACATACACAGATATATATGTAAAGCGAAACAAGAATATATACGTACATAAGTGTAATATGAATTACCCAAAGGAAACAAACCAAACATCGACTGCTTGTCAAAAACTGAATGCATTGCATGTAGGAAGTGTTTGTATTCAGAAACCAGAAAATATGAGGAAGAAAGAATGTGTGGAGGGCAGCTGGGAGGAATGGGGTGAAGTGTTGATAAATGGAGAGCAAATGATTACATACTGATACATTGAGCAAAGGACACACAGCCTCATGTGACCAGATTGAAAGAGCAGATGACTAATCATGTGATCAACAGATAAGTAAAAGATGTTATTTTCCACATCTGTTAATGATGGAATGATTTTTGATTTATCCATCCACCACAACAACATTGAGATCTTAATAAGGTGCCACGGAAAATACACTGGTGATGGTGCCACATAAAAAGCATTGGTGATGGTGCCATGTAAAAGGCACTGGTAATGGGTTTGGTGTCCCTATGCAAACAAAACTGTAAACTGGGGATCCACATTAGTATTTTAAGGGTCTATGAAAATTGTTTGTTTTCGATGTCTTTATTGCAAGAAACAGCTAGGTTTCTTGCTTTGGTATTTAACATAGGTCAACGTGTCTCCTGTCACTGAAGCATGCTCTCTCTGTGTTCTGTAGCAGACCTGCACAAGTGAATGGGTGAAAAATGAAATAGGAATTTTTAAAGAAATCTCTATAAAACTAATTTGGAAACACTGATTAGTTGTGGGTGCACTCAAGTAAAATAGTAATCAAAAATAGTTAAGAATCACTGCAGCAAGTCCATCATCAAAGATGCTTTAACCATGTCCATCTTTTTTTTTTTTTCTTCAACTCTTTCACAACTGCAAATTTCATGGCACCAGCTTTTGTTACCAGTGACGACCTTCAGCATCCCCTCATATATAAACATCTGGGAGTTCTTTGAACTTCCGTTCACTAAATCAGCTCACACAGCTTTGGTTGGCCCAGGGCTAGAGCAGAATGCAGTAGCCCGAATTACATGCAGTGAGATTGAACCCAAAGCCACGTGGCTGGGAAGCAGACTTCCTAACCACGCAGCTATGCTTACTCCTGGATAGCAAAATTCGTTGTAGAACCCATTTTATTGAATTTCTTCTTCGCTCTTTTTCTTTTCCTCCTGTTCTCTCTATTCAATTAGTCATATGGTAAATATACAGCTAAGACAACAGCTATGTCTGTCTGTCTGCCTGGCTTTGCTTGTTTGTGTGTTGTTGCCTTAGAGAAGTTTCAAACATGTGTTACTTTGATGTGACAAAATCAACGTGGGCTGGTCTTGGAAGATGTCAGGTAACCAACTGGCTGCACAACTATCTATACAAACAACAAACAGGATGTATTGATTAGATTGGTGTGCTGAAGACATCACGACTAGGGCCGCCTACTTCTGGCTGTGGTAGGAAAGCTCCGTCTCTCTGGTGTCCTGTTGTGTAACATAGAAATACGTAGACTAGAGAGAGGGGGGGAGTTACTGCAACAACAGCAGCAGACACATTTTCTGATAAAATCAGTGAGGCATGTTGAGACATATATATATATATATATATATATATATATACACACACACACACACACACACACACGTGTGTGCGCATGTTTCTTTTAACTTTTCTTTTGCTCTTTTACTTGTTTCAGGCATTAGACATGTAGTAAGTGGTTGGTGTTAGGAAGGGCATCCAGCCACAAAAACCATGCCAAAACAGATTCTGGGGCCTGGTGCAGCCCTCCATCTTGGAAAACGGACGTTAAATCATTATCATTATTATTATTATTATTGTGGTCGTGGTGCCATGGAAACCAGATAACCATCCCCGTGAGTTCTAGAACTTGAAATAAGCGTTGTTGTTGTTGTTGGTGGTGGTGGTGGCAGTGGCGGAGGAGGGGGGGGACAATAACTGGATTTCTTGCTGAAGTGAAGGGTGACCGTGATGGAAGTCTTGCGATCAGAGTTTATTTACTTTATTATGAATAATTAAATAATTCTTTCCTTTGTATTCCAATCAATATCACGTTTTCACTCACAATAATCAACTTCTCAGTACATTAGTTCTGATCAAGGACTCTAAAAATCATTTTACTGGTTAACGAACTAATCAACTAGTTTCTGTCTACCAAATCCACTCATAAGGCTTTGGTTGGCTCGAGGCTGTAGTAGGAGATACCCAAGGTAGCATGCAGTGGGACTGAACCTGGAACCATATGGTTGGGAAGTCAACCGCGCACAAATGGTGCTTTTTACATGCCACCAGCACAGGAGCCAGTCAGGCGACACTGGCAACGACCACACTTGAATGGTGCTTTTTACATGCCACCAGCACAGGAGCCAGTCAGGCGACACTGGCAACGACCACACTTGAATGGTGCTTTTTATGTGCCACTGGCATGGGACCGGTCAGGTGGCACTGGCATGGGACCGGTCAGGTGGCACTGGCATGGGACCGGTCAGGTGGCACTGGCATCAACCACAGTACTGGCACACACGCACACAGAGAAAATTGATATAATTGTCACGAAACATGACTAGGGAGTTAGAAATACCTACATTGCTAGAAATAAGAGCTAAAACACTCTAATGCTGTAGTCAAAGCATATAATTGTATACATATGTATAGTAATCAGCGAAACTCTTGGCCTTTGAGTCTGTAACATCTATCAAATATAATATATAATATACGTACATATATGCCTATATCTCTCTATCCATCTCTCTATCTATCTATCTGTATGTATGTATGTATGTATATATATATGTGTGTGTGTGTGTGTGTGTATATATATATATATATATATGAGAGGGGGAGAGAGAGAGAGACTGATAAAATAGCAAGCTGGTTGAACTTCGATGAAACGAGGAACAATATATATATTTTTTAATAATAGGAAATCAACAGCTCACCAGAAAGAGGGATAGAAAGAGAGAGAGAGAGAGAGTGTGTAGTGTATTGGTTATGTCTTTGTTAGTATTATTAGTGTTGTAAGCATGTACCAACATGAACCATGATTGAATTCAGGAGAACTGCCACCCAGGGAGCCGAGGCAAGTACAGCTAAAGGGTGGTCTGCATGGGTTTCTTATTCATACTCACTCACTGTCTTTCAGTTCTGTTTGTTTCTTCTACATTTCAACTGCTATGTCTATCTATGCCCAAGTAGCCGGCTTCTCTCTCTCATTCACACACACACAAGCACACACACACATGTGTATGTACATACACATAATGCAGTGTTTCACCTACATGTTGTACAGAAATGTCTCACTTTCAACCTCCTTCCCCTTTAAACATCCATTCACAACTATTTCATTCACAACTCGCAGAAACAAACTCTGTGTGTGTGTGTGTGCATGTAAAAACGAATTGTTGGGTAAGTGTAACGTGCAGATACGCAGAAGTTATAATAACAATGATGTTACAAATTTATTATTAAACCTGTTGTACATTAGCGTTTTATGTGGGTGTGTACATTTGTGCTTTTAGTTTTTGTGCATAGTTATATATAATATAATATATATATATATATATATATATATATATATATATATATATGTATGTATGTATGTATGTATAAGTAGTCCAACTTTAATTGAAGAAACAGTCAATGCATTTGTGTAGAGTATCGCAATTATTTTAGTGTGGAAAAGGTTGACAGTGACTGAGTTTTTGATTCGGTTTCCTCCTTCCGACTGTCTGAGAAAGTGAACTAAAACTTCAAAGACTCTGAACCGCTTCCTTCTTAAAATAATATATGTACACACATACATGTACATAGATGTGTATATATATATATACACACACACATGCACATGCGATGATGATGATGAAGATATACATCTATACCTCTATGCACAGACATGGCTGTGTGATTAAGAAGCTCACTTAACAACCGCATGATTTCCGGTTCAGTCCCCCTGCATGGCACCTCAGCAAAGTGTCGTCTTTAAACACCTCGGGTTGAATCGATCAACTGACCCCTTTCAAAGCAGTACCCCCAGCATGCTCACAGCTAATTATTAAAATAATTAAAGTGGCAAACCCATAGGATCGTTAACATGTTGGACAAATGTTTTGTCTTTCTTCCTTTGGTGGTGGGGGGGGGGTTGATAAAATATGTATTAACCTAGCTCAGGGGTCAATGTAATCTTTTAATCCCCTCCCCATAAAAACATTGCTGGCATTGTGCTGAAATTTCTTACATAATTATTACCACACTGGACAAAATACTTTGTGACATTTCATCTTGTTCTTTACATTCTGAGTTGAAATACTGCCGAGGTGGACTTTGCCTTCTATCCTTCCAGGGTCAATAAAATAAAATCAGTTGAGGACTGGGATCGATTTAGGAACCAGCTCCCCCTCCCCACAAATCTCAGACCCTCTGTCTATTTTTGAAGGAGTTATTATTATGTATGTGTCTTTTACCCATTACTTGTTTCGGTCATTAGACTGTGGCCATGCTGGGGCACCATCTTGAAGGATTTTAATCAAATGAATTTACCCTTAATTTTTTTTTAGAGCCTGATACTTATTCTATCGGTCACTTTTTGTCAAACCTCAAAGTTATGGGGACATAAACACACCAACACTGGTTATCAAGTGAGGGTGGGTCGCAAACACACAGACGCACACACACGCATACAACAAGCTTCGTTCGGTTTCCACCTACCAGATCCACTCACAAGGTTTTGTTCAGTCCGAGACTATAGTAGAAGACACTTGCCCAAGGTGCCAAGCAGTGGGACTGAACCTGGGACCATGTGGTTGGAAAGCTAGCTTCTTACCACACAACCATACCTATGTATATGAAAGAGTAACGTGTGTGTGTGTGTAGGTGGGCCTTTGCACACACACAAGCGTTATACACAAATGCTTTTGTATCGGTGTGTGTGTGTGTTGGATATTGGTATGTTGCTATTCTCTTGGGAGGAACTTTTCTTTAGAAGCCATTTGTTGTTGTTGAGTTTTATATCAAGCCTTAATTGAATAGGCCTTATGAAGGAAGACATTCCATTGGTGACCATCCCATCTAATATTCATTCGACAGTAGTAATTCTGACTTTATTATACAATGTTTCCTTTTTCCAAAGAAATTAGGATGGGATTTGAAACAATTTTTGGTTGATACTCATACAAGCTCCTTAGTAGACTTTCATCGTCTGTCATTCCCATCGACCCCATTTTGCAAACTGGTTCCTCCTTCTTCTTCTTTTCCATTCTTCTTTTTTTTTAATTTTTTTTTTTTCCCACCTACATTTGGCTTCTCATATCTTGCATGCATGGATGTATCATTCCATGTGTATGTGTATGTAATAATGTATGTATGCTCATGTGTGTATTTGTATACAGACACATGTACCTCATCATCGTTTAACGTCTGCCTTCTATGCAGGCATGGGTTGGACGGTTATGACAGGAGCTGGCCAGATAGACTGCTGATGCCCTACAAGGCCCAATGAGGCCTTCAGTGAAGTATTGCTCTTACATTCGGGAAAGAACTGCTTGTATGCATGTCGGCATCTTTTAAATTTCCATTACTAACAGACACACTCCAGCCTCTAGCCTACAAGCATATTTATTGTCTCCGCTCTCTGAGTGGGGGCACATGGCTTAGTGGTTAAGGTGTTGGGCTCGAGATCATAAGAGTGTGGTTTCAATTCCTGGACTGAGTGATGCATTGTGTTCTTGAGCAAAACACTTCATTTCACATTGCTCCTTTCCACTTAGCTGGAAAAAATGGGTCACTTCTAGGGGGGAATACATATGCTAGAGAGACTGGAAAACCAGCCCTATGAGTTTATATGACACAGGAAGGAGCTTTTTTTAATCCCTCTCCCTATCTTTTATATTTCTACTATAATGGCCCCTGCTCCTCAGAGCTATCAGGTCACGTACCTCCATCTCTCAGCACCCTGGGGTGCATCCAACCACCATTCCCTTTCATTAATTACTATGCCCAATCTTTCATCCCCAGAAGTTCCGTTGTCTGGAATCTCCCTTCTGCTCTGATGTCTTTCTTTTAGGCACCAATCTTGGCAGCCTGAGAGGGCCTGAAAGGGTCATAAGCACTGTCCCTTCTTTCAAACTTAACAAGCAAGAAGGAAAAAATGTGTGTGTTTATGTGAGTATATGTGTTTGTATATACATGCATATATATGCATGCACACATACATACATACATACACACACACACACACATATTAATCCATCTGGCCTCATTATATTTCTGTTGGTGTGAGATTGTTTATCTCTTGTGTGTGTGTGGTTTTACACTGGCAGACTTTTGGCATGTCTGTATGCATTTCTTGCTAGGCTGTATCTGATTTATGCGTGTGTGTGTGACTGAGTACATGTGTATCTGTGCGCGTGTACATGCATATTCTAGTATTTGTATGTGTTTGTGCACCCTTCAGAGGCCTCCTTACCTTCCCCATATCTCCTCTGCCCACCACCACCACCACCCGTTTTTTTCTTAACGTTTTGATCTGTGTCAGTTATCTTAGCAGCTGTTAGCAGCAGTTACACACACACACACACACACACGCACACACGAATGTATGCACTTCTGCAGTCACCACCTCCTTCTGGCGACTGTGTTCCATTTTCCCCTTGTCTTTCTTTCTCTCTCTTCTTCTTCTTTCCCCTTATCCACCTTCAGTATTCTTGATGTGACTGACCCACCCAGTTGCTAAATGTTACCAAAAATAATTTTTCAGTGAGTCACAGCAATACATATCCAGTTGTTATTATTATTATTATTATTATTATTATTATTATTATTATTCTGGAGGTGGTGAGCTGGCAGAATCGTTAAGCACACAGGGGAAAATACCTAGCAGCATTTGGTCCATCCTCACGTTCTGAGTTCAAATTCCGCTAGGGTCCACTTTGCCTTTCATCCTTTCAGGGTCAATAAAATAAATACCAGTCACGTACTGGTGTCAATGTAATTGACTAGTCCCATTCCCCCAAATTTCAGGCCTTGTGCCTATAATAGAAAGGATTGTCGTCATTATTTGACTCAACTCAGGTTTGGTTTTATTCCTGATAGAATTTGTGTGGGTAGTAGTAGTAGATTACTACCTGTAACCTTAGATATCCATTAGCTTTCGATTATCTTTCAAGTGTTCTGATAATCGTTCCTGTTCCTAAGACATAAGCTTTCTGCAGAAGAAGCTCTACACCAAGGCATTCCATTCCAATTTCCTTCAACTCTTTGTCTCTACTCGCAGTCCCTAATGCACCAATTATGACAAGCACAACCTTCACAGTTTCTCATATTCTAAATCCTCATAATTTCAAAAGGATTGTATTTTTTTTTTAATTTCTTCTTTCTTCACAATCCTTCAATCAGACATGATGGATCAATCAGTCAGCAAATTTGCTTTTCTTTCTCCATTATTATTATTATTATATCTGGTTTGTTATTTACTGTCTTCTAATCCATTGAAGTTGGAAAATACCTGAAAATCTTGCATTTTTCTGACTCAAGCACTCTTTGAACCGGTTCCTCTTCGGTCAAGCTCTCATCACTTGGAAAGGAAAGTGAGGGTTGGAGAGAGAAAAGATGGGTGACCGTGGCAGAAATGGTTCGAGTGAATGGCCTTACTCTGAGTATGTGTCTGTAGATTGGAAAGCAAGAGAGAGGTCTCATACCTTTGGTGGTCAGGGTAATCCTGGCTTTGTGGGGTTCATTGGTTGGCCCTTGTTGGCGTTTCACCTTTTTATCAGGAGGACTGCACCATTCATGTTATCGTAGTGTCCTCTCCTTTCGTCTTTTACTTGTTTCATTATTTGACTGTGGCCATGCTGGGGCACTGCTTCAAAGGGTTTTAGTCAAATATATCGATCCCAGGACTTATTTTTTTAAAGCCTAGTACTTACTCTATCAGTCACTTTTGCTGAACTGCTGAGTTACAGGGACATAAACACACCAGTTGTGAAGCAGTGGTGGGGGGCAAAGACACACACACACACACACACAGACAGATATATACACACATATATATGTGATGGGCTTCTTTCAGTTTCCATCTACCAAATGCACTCACAAGGCTTTGGTCGGTCTAAAGCTATAGAAGAAGACACTTGCCCAAGGTACTACGCTGTGGGACTGAACTCAGAACCATGTGGTTGGGAAGCAAGCTTCTTAAGCACAGAGCCACACTCTTATTACATTTCACTCCATTTCTTTTCGCACCCACTTCATGTAAATCCTCAGACACCATTGTCTGTGCTTGTGACGTCCCTATCATCTAAGCCCTTGTGACTAATAAAAGAAATTATTATTGTTGCTATTATCGTTGTGGTGGCCTTGGAGGTCTTACTATTGTCCTCCTTGCTGGAACTGGGACAGGATTTATCCCATAAAAGTTTATAACTGTTCTTTCTTTTTTTTACAAAACTCCTTATGTTTCCAACAAGTAACATTCCCCACCGCCATCAACCGCTGCCTTCGCCACCGCCTTCACCACTAGTGTTAACACTGCTGACAACTCTAACAATAACAAGTCTTTAGTTGTAAGAGTAACATCAAAGAAAGAAAGAAAGAAAGAAGAAAGGAAACTGAGAAAGAAAGAAACAAGTTTAGAACACAAAGAATTGGGTTCGTTATATTATTACAGTGAGCGTGGAAGGATGTCGTTACAGAGAACTGGGTGCCGTTGTGGTGATTTTTGTTAATTATTATTAAAAGCAATTGGTGTAATAAATATTCGTTGGAGGAAGGGAGAGAAAGAAACATGGAGTCTCTCGGCTGTGTTTTAATATCCCTCTTTATGTTTGTAGATAAAGCTCTGCTACTTTAGCATTCGTCCTTCTACAGTTTGATATAATCAGCTGTCGGTTGTGGTAACGTCACCTATTATACACAGGAGAGTGGCCCAGTTGCATGAATAGATTGCCAGAGGGTGTGCATTGTATGGAGGCCTATGGGCATCGCAACTGAAAGGAAAAGATCTGCTGCAGAGGCTCCACTTGGCTTTATGTTACCCACAACGAAAAACATTTTTGCATAAAGAACTTTATGGATGATTATCGTATTATTGTCATTGTTTTAACATTCACTTTTCCATGCTTGCACAAGTTTGACAGAATTTGTTAAAGCAGATTTTGTATGGCTGAATGCCCTGGCATTATGTTGCCTACTGTGTGGTAAGAAGCTTGCTTCCCAATCACATGGTTCCAGGTTCAGTTCCACTGTGTGGCACCTTGGGCAAGTGTCTTCTGCTATAGCCTTGGATCGACCAAAGCTTTGTGAGTGGATTTGGTAGACAGAAACTGAAAGAAGCCTATCGTATATATATGTATGTATATATGTGTGTGTGTGTGTGTGGTGTCTGTGTGTTGGTGCATTTACATCCCCATAACTTAGCAGTTCAGCAAAAGAGACCAATAGAATAAGTATGAGGCTTAAAAAATCCCTGCCTCAACTCCTACTTTACCATTCTCTACTCACTGTCTTGTGTGGAATTGTTGGATTACCCTTTTTTTTTTCTTTTTTCTTTTGCATTATTTCAGTTTCTTTCCTCATAAATGTCTCAGAAATACATAACAACCAGTTTTTGCTTTTCTTAAGGACATTTCAAAATATTGTGTTATTCTGCTGTTTTTTATAGAACTACCCAAAGACATCGATGCCAGCCAGCAGTCCAAACACAAGCAGTAGCCAGTCGAGTAACCAAAGCCAGTCGGGAGAACAGCTGAGCAAGACAAATCTCTATATCCGCGGATTGAGCAAACACACCACTGACAAGGATCTTCTGGCCATGTGTGAAAGGTAAGCTGCCACCACCATTGTCCTCCTCATCATCATCAGTGTCTACAGCACTGTCGTCATCAACATTATCTCCACCACCAGCACCTTCATCATCATCATCATGTTACATCATCACCATCAGCATCATTCATAAATACAGCATTGTAAGGCAGTGAGCAGGCAAAAATGCTTAGCAGCATTTCATCTCTCTAATACATTCTGAGTTCAAATTCTGCTGAGGTTGACTTTGCTTTTCGTTCTTTCAGGGTCAGTAAAGTATCTGTTGAACACTGGCGTCGATGGAATTGGTTTGTCCCCTCCCCCAAAATTGTTGGCCTTGCACCAGAATTTGAAACCAACATCATTAATATATATACAGTATTGTCATCATCATCATTATCATCACCATCAATATATGCATCATTGTTATCGCCGTCATCATCATCATCAATATATCTAGCGTTGTTGTCATCACTATCATATGTCCTGCTGTTATATCAGCACCACCACTACCACCACCATCATCATCAAGGCAGTGGGGAAGAGGAAGAAAAACAATGGAACACTGAGCTAAATGCCTTACAGTGTCTGCTTTTATCTCTCTACATTTTGAGTTCAAACCTGACAGGATCAGCTCTTTTGGCTTTCATCCCTCTAGGGTCAATTAAAGAGATACCAGTTTCATACTGGCATTGATTTGATCAGCTGTGCCTCCCCTCTTAAAATTTGTAAACGTCTGCCAGTCTTAGAGATCAGTATCCTCATCATCATCATCATCGTCATCATCATCATCATCATTGTTATTCGTATTGGCACCCCTACAGTGTGTGAAGGTGCATGGCTCAGTGGTCCCAGACCTGGCTGTGTGTTGTGTTCTTGAGCAAGACACTTTATTTTACGTTGCTCCAGATCACTCAGCTGTAGAAACGAGTTGAGACATCACTGGTGCCAAGCTGTATCGGCATTTTCTTTTCTCTGGAATAACATTATTGGCATAGAGAGGGGAGGCTGGTATGCATGGGCAACTGCTGGTCTTCCATAAACAACCTTGTTTGGACATTGCAGGGCAAAGTTAGACACAGGGGCCCAGGTTGTAGAGGGTTAACTTTGCTTTGTTTCTTTGTTCTTTTAAAAATTTGGTTATTTTAAAAAGAAAATGTTTGGTTTTATTAACTTTTTTATATTAATGAATTTTAATAAACTAAATTTTACCTTTATTTCCAGCTATGGGAAAATTACCTCTACTAAGGCTATAATCGACAGTCAACTTTCAACATGTAAAGGTAAGTTATTTTGACTAGTGTATGTATACATATGTCCTCACCATCTCTTTCTCTCCTCCTCCCTAACCCTAACCCCTCCTCATGTCAGCCGCTTCACAATGTCACTGATTTTGTTAAGGGTTTCAGGGTCTACAGTACATTCTAATGCCGTTTATTCTAATACAATGATTAGATGGTCCCAGTTGCAAAGATTATCTCATTAAAAGTGTGGCTGTGTGGAAAGAAGCTTGCTTCCCAATCACATGGCTCTAGGTTCAATCCTACTGTGTGACACCTTGGGCAAGTGTCTTCTACTCTAGCCTTGGGCCAACCAAAATGTTGTGAGTGGATATCGTAAACAGAAACTGAAAGAAGCTTGCAGTGTATATATATATATATATATATATATATATATATATATATATATATATATATATATATATATATATATATACACACACACACACTAGCGTACCCATGTTGGCTTAAATTGCTGACAGCTTTATTAATGATAGAAAATGGCACATGAGCACAATGGAGAAAACCATTAATAAATGTCAGGAAACTAGTAAATATATGTTCATACACAGAATTGAAGCACTTGAAGAATCAGATAGGATTGTAACGTCTCAGTTGAAAATGTCACCCATATAATGTATGTTTGTGTGTGTGTGTGTGTATGTATATGTATATATATATTTATACATACACACATGCATATATATAGACATATATGTACATATGAATACATATATTTATTTTATAGACATATCTTTTCCCCTCTTTCTCTCTCTCTCTCCCTGTATATATATATATATATATATATATATATATATATATATATATATATATATATATACTCATACCTATTTATGTACATCTGTGCATATTCATACATATGGATGTGTATGTGTGCACGTATGTAACATGTATGCCCTTTGTTGTGAGTGTGTGTGTGTGTGTGCGAAATATAATTCATGATGAAAATTTAATTCCATTTTCATTAAAATACTGGTGAATTCAGAACCCCCTACAGTCTGCCTGCAGTTAGTCACCTCTGACTGTCACTCACAGCCATTCCATTAAATGTTGTTCACCTGCTTTAGCATCTCTCACTGCCACCTACTCCCACTCCATCTGTTGTTTTACTCTTCTTCGCCTACAGTGCGATTGCCAGGGACACACTTTGCATTTTTTATTATATACGAAAATGTGTTTGTGTCTCTCTGTCTGGCTTTGTGTCTATGTTTGTCCCACAGCACTGCTTTACAACCAGTGTGTGTGTTTACATCCCCCATAACTTAGTGGTTCAGCAAAAGAGACCGATAGAATGAGTACCAGGCTTAAAGAAGAAAGCATAAGTACCGGGTTCCAATCATTCATTATAGATTCCTGAAGATAGTTCCTCCAGTGTGGTTGCCACCTGATGGCTGAAACGAGCCAGAGGTAAAAGACTTGTTGCATTAATTTTGATTTGTATTACATTTAAGATAGACATGTTCGTGTGATACTCAGCCAGTTATACTGCACATCATCAATGTCATGTATGCCTGAAGTGTATAGATGACATTACAACAAAAATCTTCCAGATTAAACATAATTTCTCCAGCTGCTTGGACCCTCTTGTCCAACCAGCTCATGATGTTGTCCATCCATTGCGTTCTTTGCCTGTCCCATGTTCTTCTTCTACCCTCCACTCTTCTTTCCATGATAATGTTTTCCAAACCTCTGCTTCTTCAAATATGGCCATAATAGATGAGCATTTTTGTTTTGTCACTGCACCAGTTGTTCAATTAACCCATTCATTGATTACTAAAAGCCCTCAGCAAACATTCAACAATATACTCCTATAATATTTTCCTTCTCATTCTTCAGGCTACGGGTTTGTCGATTTTGAGACTCCACAAGCTGCTGAATATGCAGTTCAAGAATTACAAGCCAGTGGTTTTCAAGCACAAATGGCAAAGGTTCGTTTATATTTTTTTGGAGTTCTTTGAGTTAAATCTCTTTTCAGGTGTTTTGTCTTTGAGCAGAGCAAACTGATTTTGTTGCTTAGATGGAAGGGATAAAGTGAATGTTATCTGTGTGTGTGTGTGTGCTTATGGTTCTATGTGTGTTTGAGTAAGTGTTTATATGTCTTTGTTAAGCTTTGTACAATGTATGTGTGTGTGTGTGTGCTTGACTTCCTGTGTATGTGTGTTTAGCTCTGCAGAATGTTTGGCAGTGTGTGCGTATGTGCTTACGTCTCTGTGTGTTTGAATATGTAAGTGTTGATGTGTGTGCTTTGTAAAATATGTTTGGCCATGTGAGTGTGTACATGTACTTGACTGTGTGTATGTATGTGTGTTTGTATATTTGTTCATGTGTGTGCTAAGCTTTGTACAGTATGCTTGGCTGTGCATGTGTATATGTGGGAGAGAGAGAGAGAAATGTGTTTGTGCTTGCATTTGTGTGTGCTTGGGATTCTATATGCATGAATGGGTAATGTGTGTGTGTGTGTGTGTGTTGTTAGCTCTGTACAATGTGCTTAACTGTGTACGTGTGTGTGTGCTTGATTTCCTATATGCATGGTTGGGCAAATGTGCGTGTTTAGTACAATATGCTTGGCTCTGTGTGTGTGTCTTTGTTCGGGAGAGTGTTGGTGGGAATCGAGGAGAGAAGAGGAGGAAGACGCTTGCTGGATGTTCCTCTCTCTCATAATCGATGTCAGTCATGCAACAACAACCAAGTGTGGCTGTTTCATAACTCGGCAGATGGTAAGGGACATGGCCCATTGCCTGTTGACTTATTGATTTGTGCTGTGTCTTCTTTGTATATTAAAAAAAAAACAAAAACAAACAGGAAACTGGAGGAAGAAAGAGACAACTGCAAAGCCCAGCAAGTGTCAATAAACAGTTTAATAATTGTATAATGTTGTTGTGGGTCTAAGAGACAACATCAACATATGGGTTGAGAGGTTCTTCTTTAGTGCATAGATGTGTGTGTATGTGTGTAAATATAGAGGTAGATAGATGTGTGTGTGTGTGTGTATCATCATCATCTGCTTTCCATGCTGGCATGGGTTGGACGGTTCGACTGGGGTCTGGGAAGCCAGGAGGCTGCACCAGCTCCAGTCTGATCTGGCAAGGTTTCTACAGCTGGATGCCCTTCCTAATTCCAGCCACTCTGAGAGTGTAATGGGTGCATTTACGTGCCACCGGCACGAGTGCCAGTCACACGGTACTGGATATATATATGTATATATATATATAATAACGAAGGTGGCTATATGCAATATAAGACCAAAAAGGAAAACTTTAGTTGTCATAAGTTGTGGCTGAGGCTGCAGGGTAGCACCTACATTGCTAGAAATAAGAGCTAAAAAGCCCTTACAGCTGCAGAAAGCACATTTTCATATATTGACAGGGGAGATTACTGCCACACAGTGAACAAGATCACTGTACCATAGTTTCATTTGAAAATTACTAACTCATCAGTAGTAACTATATATGTATGTATATATGTGTGTGTGTGTATACACACACACACAAGAGTTAAAAAAACATAACAAATGTACAAACAGCCGCAGAAGGTCACCAAATGCCCATCGGTTATTGGGCAGAATATATATCCCAGAGCAGAATAAAACAAAAGCATTAGTTTATCTTTTATAACCTCATAAATTACACGATCTTAAGATTATATAATTTATAATAATTATCTTGAGTACTTGATTGAAATTTGAATATGCCTGAATTTCTATGCATTGGTTAACAGTTAAGCTATCTCTTCAAAATAGCTCTTCTTTTATATCTATATCTATATCTATATATGTATATGTATATGTATGTATATATATATATATATATATATATATATATATATATAGATAGATAGATAGATAGATAGATAGATATAGATAGATAGATAGATAGATAGATAGATAGATAGATAGATAGATAGATAGATAGATAGAGAGAGAGAGAGAGAGAGAGAGAGAGAGAGAGAGAGAGAGAGAGAGATGGGGGGGGGCAATATAGCCATATATACTTCTGCCTGCCCTGTTTGTTTTACTTATATATAATGAATGTGATAAAAGCCTTGTTCATACTGCAGAATGAAAGAGAGCAGTGAGTGTATTTTATGTTTCAGCTGCTTCAACAAGCTCTTCTTATCATGAGCTAAACTTGACTGCATTGTGAAGTGGCCTCTATCCATATCCTCCTATAATCTGAATGAGAATATTTCAAGGAAACCATAAGATTGAATTGATGAGTCAAACTGAAAGCTTGCATGTTGCTTTTGTTTAGTAACCTGTACTCCATGATATGCTTGTGCATGTGTATTGGTATTTATGGTGGTGTATACATAAGCATGGCCATATTTATCGGTTGCGTAGATATGGCTGTGTGGTTAAGAAGCTCACTTTGCAACCAGATGGTTGTAGGTTCAGCCCCACTGCATGGCACTTTGGGCCGGTGTCTTCTACTTCCACCTCGGTCTGATCAAAGCTTTGTGAGTGAATTTGATTGGCTGAAACGATGTAGATGTGTGTGTGTGTGTGTGCATATTAATTATTGCTTTTATGTTCAGTTCTAATAAAAACAATTTTACTTTAATCTCTATAGTTTTGTAGCGTACAAATCTATTATTCTCATACAAGATTGTTGTTGACAGTGACTTCAAAGTTTTGGCCAACTGGTCTGTCCTGCAGAGCTTGACATCTGATGTCAGTTTGCTTACGTCCCCATAACTTAGCGGTTCAGCAAAAGCAGCCGATAAAATAAGTACAGGGTTTAAAAATAAGCACTTGGGGTCAATTTGTTCGACTGAACCCTCTGAGGTGGTGCTCCAGCAGAGCCACATTCCAGTGACTGAAACAAATAGAATGAGAAAAGAAATACGCATATGTTTATCTAGGACTGCAATAATTTAGTGTGTCCTGCATTTTGTAAGACGGTTAGGATGTGATTTTGAGAAAAAGATTTGGCTGCTATTTCTTGCAGGTTGAGTAACTGTGTAGAGGCATCGTTACAGGTTCTCTGATGGAACGCAGAAACTTCTTCCACCACCTCTCGACAGCAGTTCTAAAGAACATGGCATGGGGGTGGGGCGGGGATTTGTGGTGAAGTGGAGATAGATGGGGGGTTGGGCACGTTAGTGTTGATGCCATCGTTGAGAGCAGCTGCACCCTCTTCACAGTGAAAGAGTTGGTGCTTGAGAAAGGGGCTGAAACACCTGTTCCTTAGAAATATTCTCAAAGACAAGAAATTATTTTCAGGATGGGGGTGAGGCCTGGATGTGTGGAGTGCGGAGATGCAGGCTTGTAATTTGTGCATGAATGAATGAACATCTGTAATGTGTGTGTGTGTGTGTTGAGAAATGTAATGCATTTAAGAGGGTGTCTGTGTGTATGTTGTATGGGGGGAGCTGTAATGCATTTGAATGTGGTTTTGTGTGTGTGTGTGTGTAGGACGTTGTGTTTGAAAGGGTGATTTTGTGTATATCTACTATAATGTGTTTGCATGTGTGCCTCTCTCTCTCTATGTATATGTGTATACATGCATATACATATGTGTGTGTGTATATATATATACATATATATATATAGAGAGAGAGAGAGATAATGCAAATGAACAAATAAAGCCGATTGAGCTAGATATATGATATACATCCATATATACATGTAAATAGAGAGAGACAAAGACAGAATGTTCAGCCGATGAACATTTATGTATAAATATATGTAGATATATATATTCTCTATCTCTCTCTTTCTCATATATATATGTTATATATCTGTGTGTCTAATACGCACACGCACACATACGGGCAGTAATGTTTGAATGTGCGATTGTACAGCTGCCTGTAATGTATATGAGTATGTGCCTCTATGCACGTCTGCAATGTGTGTGTGTGCATAGGTGTGTTTGTAAAGCACTTGAACTTGAGCTTCAATGTATGTGTCTATTTTGTGTGTGTGCGCGCGTGTGCATGTGTGCGTGTGTGTATTTGTAGCTCCCAGCCAAATATAAAACTAGTGTAGATAAAAGAAATCATCATCATCATCATCATCATCGTTTAACGTCCGCTTTCCATGCTAGCATGGGTTGGACGATTTGACTGAGGACTGGTGAAACCGGATGGCAACACCAGGCTCCAGTCTGATTTGGCAGAGTTTCTACAGCTGGATGCCCTTCCTAACGCCAACCACTCAGAGAGTGTAGTGGGTGCTTTTACGTGTCACCCGCACGAAAACGGCCACGCTCGAAATGAATAAGTGTTAGTATTCCATGCCACCCTCGTCTGGCGAGTTCAGACAATAATCGGATCCTCCACAATACTTAATGCTTTGCTACATTTTTTTTTTCTTTTTGTAATCTGGTAATTCCACCAAAGTTGATTTTTTTCCTCAGACCCAACACCATTTCTCAAATTTATAGGCACCTTTGTGACACTGCGAGCTGGGTGATTTTGAACTCTCAATAACTTAATACCACTCAGATGTAAATAGGCTGGGATTTTATGTTGTTTTTTTTGTTTTTTTGTGCCATGTCAAACACACAGGAACTGGTGCCACATGAGGCACAGGCGATGGTGCCACATAAAAAACACTGGTGTTCCATAAATTGTGACTAAGGTTTGGTGGAAGATTTTAGTTCAGAGCTTTTGAAAACAAGACATTTTCACTACGGAGCCAGAGACAGTTTCAGGTGGGTTGGTTCCAAAAGGGTTAGCAATTTTTTAAAAATACAATTCCTAATATTTAGTTATAAAAGTATAATAGAATTTTTTTTAAACATTGAATGGCTTTGAGGTTTCAGTGGATTAAAATGGGAGTCAAATGGGTCCATAGGTAATGGTTGAGAACTACTGCTCTAAACAGTGGTCTATGCATCTCCTTTCGGTTGCAGACTGAACATCTCATCTTATTTGTTCGTTTATTCAGGGGGGGGGGGGCAGAGTCCTCAGCGTGCCCTGCATTGGGTTCTATCAGCAGCAACCATCCCCAATTGATCCAGCTGGAATTAATGGGTTCATGAAATTCTAATCATAACAAGAAACAGTTTTAAAAATCTTTGGAGTCACCAAAAGAGAAAAGGAAGAAATGAGAGGAGAGAAAGGCTTGATGGAATCGGCCTCATCCTCCACCACCAATCACCATGCAGTCATGGCATCAACTCATCTACAGAGTCGTGAATGGCATCACCATAATGGTAGCATTCAGCAAAGAAGAAGACTAAATTCTCGGATACAAGATAAAGCTGCTGTTGCCTGTGATGAGGGAAATGAGTCAATTGTCGAGTAGGTTTCACATAGCAAACCTTATTAACAGCAAAATTTTCAGAGATGCAGCATTTCTGTTTAAAAAAAAGGTGGGGTTTCCTGTTCTGGTTGTTTATGGCTAGTCAGCATTTCCGTAACGAGCATTGGGCCGGTTTCCTAGTTTCTCTGGCGTATTGCCTTCCATTTTTTCAGGGTCAAAGAAATACTTGAGTCTTGGGGTTGATGTAATCCACTTGTTCCCCCTCCCCACGTAATTATTTCAGGTCTTGTGTCTGTTGTAGAAAGGATTGATAGAGGGAGAAGGGGCAGAAAAATTTCGTTTTCCATTCTAATGTTGCGAGGTGGACTTTGCCTTTCATTCTTTCAGGGTCAGTGAAATAGTTTCAGTGCTAAGGGTGGTGTAATCTGGTAGTACCCTCCTCAAAAATAAATTAAGGCCTTGAACCTATCGTGAAAAGGACTGACAGAGACAGAAGGGCATAAAATATCACTTTTTTGTCCCCATTAGTGTAAATAGGTACGATAGAGAGGTATTGGGTACTATGGTGCTCAGTCTGCCTAGCTGTAAATAGGTAGCATAAGGAAGTACAGTATCATCATCGTAAGTGTTTTGCTCAAGAACACAACGCACTGCCCGGTCCAGGAATCGAAACCACAATCGTACGATCATGAGTCCAACACTCCGAGCCAAGCACCTCCATTTACTCTCACCAACTTAATAAGTACTAAATACCAGTGGTGTATTGGTGTTTGATTCAGTCTCCCTACGGTCTCAACTAAATAATTTCTCCAAAATATAACAAGCTTATCTCAGTATTTTCATTAAAACTAATTACCTCGGTAATTCATTTAAACTTCCGCTTGAATGTTTATTAACGTTATTAATAAACCAACGACAATAATAATTGCATGGCATTTCACTATTTCGTTTCAGAGAGGGGAATAGTGATTGTTTGCCAACTCGGCACAAAGTCGAAAGCATTTGTTTTGTTTTTTTGTTTCTTGGACGAGATGGAACGGTCAGTCGCTATTAACAAACCCCAGTATTTGGTTGGTGCTCTACTGTATTGAGCTCCCCAGATGGGATGAAAACGCTCAGAACCAAAAGAACTGGAAAAAACACCACAAAACATTTTTGTCTGACACACAAACAAATTCTGTTGATTCACGACTCCGGGCAGCGAGCTGGCAGAAACCATTTAGCGTGCCCGATAAAATGCTTAATGGTATTTTGTCTGTCTAACGTTCTGAGTTCTTCTTATTATTATTACTGACGTCGCACAATATACAATATCGTGAGGTTGTTGATTGAAGATATTGTGTCTACCGGAGGTTTGTATTGTTTCTCAAGTCAGACGAACAGTACTTTACGCAATATGCTTGTCGTTCCAAGAAATGCCGGCTTTTGCAATACATTTATTATTATTATTATTGTTAAGGCTGCAACATGGCAGTATTGTTAGCATGCCAGGCAAAATGCTTGCGGTATTATGTTTGTCTTTACGTTCCGAGTTCAAATTCTGCCGAGGTCACCTTTGCCTTTCATCCATTTTTTGGGGGGGTGGGTGGGGGGCAATAAATTAATTAAGTACCAGTTGAGCACTAGTGGGGTCAATGTCATCGACTCGCCCCTGCCACAAAATTTCAGCCATTGTGCCTCCGGGAGAAAGGACCATTATTGTTGGTTCAATTACGTTATTGTTAGAATTATATTTCAGCTGCTTTAAGAACGGTGTAGGGAAAGGCATGAAGGTCACAGTGCGTCATGTGTCTCTCTTAATAGCCTTGCCTCGGGGTGGGGGGAGGAGCTTGCTTCGTTGGAATGGCGACGGGTTGGGCCGTAGTGTGGGGAACTTGTTATGTGGCAAATAAATTCTAATTTCTCACCTCGCCTCCCTCCCTCCACGCAACACTGCTGCCACCTTGTGGAAACCCGCTAAATGTCATAGCCTCCTCACCATAGCAACTTGACCAAAGAGCAATGCGTGTGTGTGTGTTGCCTTCTTAATGAGAGAGAGAGAGAGAGAGAGAAGACCGGAGGGGTGGCGAGGTGTGGTGTTGACATTCCTGTCATTCTGCCTGGCTTGTATCTGGGTTAGTAGGGCATCTACCGAAGTAGCTATATTTATTAGTATAGTGCTGCTGTGCTCTTGCTGTTGCACGTGGTAACGGTATGATGATGAAGAGGAGAAAGTTGATAACGTTTTTCTTTCCCCCCCCCCCCCCCCCCCGTTCCTCCTCTTTGACCTCTCCGTCTCTGTCTGGACAGTTGCGAGTCCGTTGATGTTGTTGTGTAGCCTCAGGCTGACCCCGTTTGTCCAGAACTGTGATCAAAGACCTTCCGACCATCCCTGTACTCTTTAGAAGACCGTCTCGGATTCGGTGGACCCGCAGGCGTGGTCATCTGGTTGAGAAGCTCACTTTTGCAACTACTTGGTTTCCGGTTCAGTCCCACTGCATCCTCGGGCCGACCAGAACCTTGTGAGTGGACTTGGTAGGTGGAAACTCAGAGGAAGCCCGTCGTGTGTGTGTGTGGGTATGTCCTAGTGTCTCCATCCCACCTCCACCTGACAACCATTGTTAGTTTATTTACATCCTGTAACATAGCAGTTCGACAAAAGAAACCTATGGATTAAGTACTGGAATCGATGGCTGTACCCCAGCATGGCCGCAGTCCAAGGGCTGAAACAAGAAAAAAAATTTTTTAATAAATAAATAAATAAATAAAGCGGCCCACACTTTTCCGTTTTCAAGATGTGATACTAGAACAGATTCTTTGGCTATGGTCACCTTAGGATCTAGTGTGGCGTGTGCGATGCTTCTAGTAAGTTTACCGAGATCTGGAAGGGGAAAAATTGCAAATAATTTTCGTTTTCTAATTCATGACTATCAAAACATGACGACCTTGTCCGTCTTTGACTTGGCAGTTACATTCTTGAAGTTCTTAGCGTGAATTCCTACTCGTCGGTCAATGCCCTCTCCTTCCAGACTAGCGGAGACAGGTGTTGATGTGTTTTAATAATTATAGAATACCTATAGGTGTTCTTTAATCCTGGATTATTTCTGGTCGAGTAGCCGTAAGATCGAAGAAATTCCAGCTTTGACCATCTTGTCTTATATGAGTATATTTTGAAACAATGTGGCCGTGGGGCAAGAAATTTGCTTTCCAATCATATGGTTCTGGGTTCAATCTCACTGCGTGTCGCTTTGAACATGTATGTTCGGCTATAGCCGCCAGATTGACCAAACCTTGTGAGTGGATTTGGTTGACGGAAACTGAAAGAAGCTCGTCGTGTGTCTTTGTGTTTGAACCCCCACTATTGTTTGATAACCGCTATTAGTTTGTTTACACCCCCGTAAATTATCTGTTCGGCAATAAAGCTCGATAAAATAAGTGCCAGCCTCTAAAAAGAATAAAAACTGGTTTTGATTTGTACGATTAAATCCTTCGATGCGGTGCCCCAGACAAATAAAAGATTATACGCACAAACTGTGTATTGTGTGTGATTTGAGAGGAAGTTTGCTGCTCTTTCTAGCAGATATTGTAACAACATAGCGGGGTCACTCGGTGGTTTAATAAGTACGAGTGATATACTGCGGTACACTTAGTCGACCCATTTGGACCAGTCCTTTCCCTACAACCAGAATGGCTTTGTGCGTTTATCTTTGATAACTTTTTTTTTTTTAATAGGAAGTGATCGAATGTATCGACTTCCTGTTTTAGTTTCTCAGATATAAATTCTTTCTACTTTGTTAACAAGGCCAGAGCAGTTTTAGTTGGAAGGGATAAGACAATTACATCAATCCCAGTACTCGTCTGGTACATTATTTCATCTAACCCCGATAGGATGAAAGGCAAAATCGACCTCGGTGGAATTCTGTCCGATGAACGAACAATTAATTCTGCCAGCTCACCGCCTAATAATATAAAAATGATTTCACATTTTGGCACAGGGTCGGACATTTTTGAGGGTACTTCGATCCCTGTACTTGACTGGTACTTGTGTTTTCTATCCCGAAAGGATGAAAGGCAAAGTCGACCGCAGCAGAATTTGGACTCGGACTATAATAAAGACGCACTAAATGCCAATGAGCATTTTGTCCGGTGTGATAACGATTCTCGGTTCTGCCAGTTCGCTTCCTTCCGCCTAATAATAATTGCTTCATTCAAATTTATATATCTATAATGTGTGGGTGTGTTTTTGCTATAGGGGGCATATGGCCTAAAATTCTGTGGAAGGGAGTATTAGTCAATTAC
This sequence comes from Octopus bimaculoides, assembly GCF_046866305.1. Lineage (NCBI taxonomy): Eukaryota > Metazoa > Mollusca > Cephalopoda > Octopoda > Octopodidae > Octopus > Octopus bimaculoides. Next base: position 734,400 of record NC_142954.1, read on the forward strand.
TGGACCTCGAAAGCACGAAAGGCAAAAGTCGACTTTGGCGGAATTTGAACCCAGAATGTAAAGACGGACGAAATACCGCTAAGCATTTTGTCCGGCCTACTCACGATTCTGCTTGTTCGACGTCTAAGTAATAATGCTTACAAATTTTGGCACAAGGCCAGCAACTTTGACTGGAGGGAGAATTCGGTTGCGTCAGTCCTTAGTACTCGGCTGGTATTTATTCTATCGACCTCAAGAGGATGAAAAGCAAAGTCGACCTCAAAACATTTGAACTCAGAACATAAAGCTGGGGAAAAATGCAGCTAAACCTTTTGTCCGCTGCGTAACGATTCTGTCTGCTCGCCATTTAATAATAATAACCACTATTATCCTGTTTTACTAGCCATTTCTGTTTAAAATTATATATAAGCGCAGGCGTGGCTGTAAGAAGTTTGCTTCACAATAACATGGTTCCGGCGTGGCACGTAGCCTCGGGCCGACCAAAGCGTTGTGGGTGGATTTGGTAGACAGAAACTGAAAGAAGCCCGCCGTATAGTGTGTGTGTGTGTGTGTTTATCCTTCGCTACCGATTGACAACCGGTGTTGGTGTGTTTATGTCTCCGTACATTAGCGGTTCAGCAAAAGACAATACTGGGGTCGATTCGTTCAACTAAAATTCTTCAAGGCGGTTATTCCAGCATGACCGCAGACTAACGACTGAAACAAGCAAAAGAACGAAAGAATATATGAGAAAGAGAGAGAGAGAGAGGTTTATACATACGTAAGTACGCGCGCGCGTGCGCAATGTGAAGTAACGTTTGCGTGTCTGGATGGGTGTCATATTAATGTTATATTTTCTGCATCTCTTTCATTCGTCAGCTGCCGTTAGTGTTGTTGCACTTAGTCCCTAGGTCAACCCTAACATGTTACCCCCTACGACCCGCTTTTTTTTCAGATTTAGTTTATCTCTGCCACATTATCAAAAAGAAAACATAAAACTATTTTTCTTTCTTTTTGTTTTGTTTGAGAAGACGGTAGATTTTGTTTTAATCTCTTCCCACTTCCCTGAAAATGCTTGTTGCGGTTTGAAAAAGGCTACAAGGGGACTTTATTGAGGACTTTGGCTGGAATGCTGGCGTAAACTTGTGTGAAACTGATGCGGTTCTGCAGTTTGAAAACTGATGAATGGGAGATAACTGTCGCAATGATCAACAGCTGATTGGGAGTTGGTCTTAGGAAAAGGTGTTGCCCGGGCTGACTCCTCGATATAAATGAAGTTTAGAGTGAGGACTTCTTTGGGTCTATGTGTGTGTGTGTGACTGGAGAAGACTTGCTCTATTCCTAGACCCCTTCGTTTGCTATGCACATATTATGTATAGATATAAGCGCAGGCGTGGCTGTGTGGTAAGAAGCTTGCTTCACAACCACATGGATCCGGGTTCAGCTCCACGGCGTGGCACCTTGGACAAGTGCTTTCTATTTTAGGCTGACCAAAGCCTTGTGACTGGATTTGGTTGATAGAAACTGAATGAAGCCTGCCATATATATATCAATGTGTGTATGTTTGTGACTGTTTGTTCACCACCACCACCACCACTTGACAACTGCTGTTGGTGTGTTTATGTCTCCATAACATGGTGGTTGGGCAAAAGAGACCAATAAAATAAGTACTATGATTTGAAAGGTAAAAAGTCCTGGGGTCGGTTCGTCCCTCTAAATTTCTTCAAAGCAATGCCCCAGTGTGGCTGCAATTTAATGACTGAAACGAGTAAAAGATAAAAGATATGTATATGAGGTTTAGAGAAAGAGAACATTCTACAAGTTGACTTCTTTGGTGCATGTTGTTGTTGTTGTTATGTCCCAGGTCATCTTTGAGATTGAACAGGCATACAGTGAAAGATGTTCCAGCTTTGGCCATCTCCACTTCATTTCATTGTTTTTAGAACTGCATTATCCAATGTGTCATTTCTTTCTCTTTTGTAATCATGCTGAGAGAGAGGGAGAGAGCTTTGAGAGAGACTTGGCTGCTATTTCTAGCGATTTGTGTGACCATGGAGGTGAAGTCCTTTCCTTGTAGGCCTTTCACAATACCCATAAAGCCAGGAACTTTTCAGTAAAGTTGGGACCATGTCAAGTTGATCTGTGACATCTCAACCTGTGTTTTTACTGGAGACAGACGAAGGACTGACTCCAATCAGCAATAAACAGCCTTGGTGGTTGCTGGTGCTGCAGATTAATAGCAGGATGTGTGTGGCATGTCAGGACTCCTCAACTTGTTTTTTGTCCATTGTGACAATAGAGAGACAAGTTTTTTTAATGAACTCTCCTTTTTCACCCCACCCACCCCTCACAGACTCCTCCTCCTCATTCCTGGTCTACACAATGAATCAGAAGCTAGTGAGACAAGATCTAAAGTCACAGCACAAATGACAATGTGTGCCATTGTGTGGCTGAACCAGCAGAAGGTCATTAAGGTCACATGACCTTCAGACATTGGAAAGAATGTTGGGAGAGGAGGGGGCAGTTCACTGCAACACACACACACACACACAAACTACTTCACAAATGACATGTGCTAACAAATACAATAGCAATCCAGTTAAGTGTTTTATACATAGTTTGTGTGTGTGTGAGAGAGAGAGTGTGTCTTCTATAGCTGCAGGATGACTGGAGCCTTGTGAGTTGATTTGGTTAATGGAAACTGAAAGAAGCCTCTGTTATAATATGTCGTGTGTGTGTGTGTATGTACTACTGTCTCTTTGTTTGCAGATGGATGGTTGTAGCATGTTTGATTTTTTTTTTTCTCTTCTTTTATTATTTTTATACCATTCCATTGGATGGCTTTCTTTTAGATGAATACATTGTTGGTGTGTACGTGCATAAGAACAAGAAGTTTTGCTTTGCAACTATGTCACTTTAGATTGAGTTTCACTTTGTTACAGGCCCAGACTCACCAATAACTTGCGAGGGAATTTGATTGACTTGTGTGTGTGTGTCTGTGTGTATGGCTAAGCAATGTGCTTTGCAACCATGTCACATTATGTACTGTTTCAGTCCATTATTGCCCCAGATTGGCCAGTACCTTCTGAGTAAATTTGATAGGTGTGTGTGTGTGTGTGCACAACTGTTGTGTTTGTCTTTCACCATTTGACAACCAGTGTTGGTTTATATCTCCATAACTTAGCAGTTCAGCAAAAAGGAAATGACTGATAGAATAAGCACCAAATTTTAAAGTAAGTGCCAGGTTCAATTTGGTCAATGAAGCCCTTTGAGACAGGGTCCCAGTATGGTTGCAATCCAATGACTGAAACTAGTGAAATGGTGTATGTAAATGCCAAAAGATATATGTGCAAAATTTTGTAGAAGGTCAGCAATTGACCCTGAGTAAAGTATTTTCTGTCCCTAGAGCGGGACCATCATAGTGTTTTGGGTAGGGTGAGGCCTGACAGTTGTAGGAAACTTTTAGTATTAACCTTTAGCATGCTTAGGTGCATCATGGTGCAGTACAAGTTTTCTCCCCTCTACCTGCAGGCACATTGTGTTGTATTGAGAGGGAAGAAAACTCTTACAGTGACATGATGCATCTACATCATGCTAAAGGTTAATGTGTTGTCTACAAGTAAGGATGTTGTAATTAATGAAAGTCTGTTTGTTTGATGGTATGTGCCTTGAGTGTGTCAGGTGTGTTGTTTAATGAAACTAAGGTAACTTGTCGCTCCCCATTAACAAATGTTTACAAGGTCTTACAGTAAGTAGGGATAATCTTTGGTCTTTACATATATCCCTTTTTTCAGGAATCTGAAACCAGTCAGTCATTTTCTAGTAACCCATTCCCGTCCCCCACTGCCCCCCACCCTGTTCTGTGTTTTAAAAGGTTGCCTATTCCAATGCAGCTGGTTTGTCCACCACCATCTGTTGACACTGATGGCATTTTCTGTCTGCAGCCATCCATCTCCAAGTGCTCTCCATCTATTTCCCCCCCAAAAAAAATTTAAGAGTATTAAAAAATTGTGTTATTAGCAACAACCCAACCTGCAGTCATGTTATTGTAACAATTGATGTTGAAGTTGATGATGATGATGACACACTGCAAGTTAGCCCTCCTCCCCCTTCTCTCCTCTCCTTGTTCCTATTTCTGTGTGGATTTTGTCCTGAGAAAAGAAGCCATGTCTTTATGGAAGGCCTAGAGAAGTGGTGAGCAGAGAACTGGTCTCATTCAGTTGGTTGATAAGGGACTTGAATTTTGACAGGTCATACGAAAGAGGGAACCGAGGATGCGGGAACCGTTTCCGACAAGGGATCATGGTATGCCGAAGCCAAGAGGGACCACTATGTTTGGATCGGACGCTGAGAGCAGCCACGTGCGAAAGATGACATCTTTTGGAGGGGTGAGTGACACTAGCAGAAAGAAAGCGAGAGTGAAGAACTGCTGTCAGAGAGCTCCTTTGAACAGCAAACCTGGTGATGTATAGTGGCTGTAAAAGAGAGAGGCTGAAAGATTATAGTTATTGCTAAGAAAGAGGTTGGCAAGAATTTGATCAACAACTATGACTGTACTCGTGAATCGGTCAGCAGAGATCTGCAGTGATTGGATACCAGTAATTATGTTCATAGGTGACAAGAAGGCGTTCAGCACAACTTGTACTTTCAAGTCTGTGACGCCGCTGAGTGAATTTAGCTCAGAATTCGGCATGGGTGAGGTGTAATTAAACTTGGATTATCTGCAGGAGGAGACTAAAATCTGGTTTGAGAGGAGCATCAGGGTTCTAATCTTGAACTGTGCACAGTGGTGGCTTCGTCCCTGCGCCTCATTGCAACCCGGTGCATTTAAGCAGCTCTGTTTATGTCTGCACCTGGTATAATACAGAAACCAATAATAAGTCTCCGAGGACCACGAGCCAATTCCTTGTGTAGTTAACCAGTTTGGCACCTCCGATTACCCTGCATTAATGAAATCACTTTGCTTAATTTTAGAGGAATTTCTCTCTAAATCTCATTTATGTATTGTCATTTGTTTGGATTAGCTATCCTACCCCCGCCCCCCTCTCTCTGTCTCTCCCTCTTACTCCTCTCTCTATCACACAGTCTACCTTCAGTGTTATTTCTAGTTTTAGGTTCGTTAAGCAAGTAAAAGGATTAATCTACCTGAGATAAGGGAACAACAACAACAACAACAATAGAGTGACCATCGCATTTGTCTTTTTCTAGCTGAAGAAAGAAAGAATTGAACCAATGACTTCAAGCCAATGAAACACTCTGCAACACCACAATGCTTCCACTACCTAAAAATATATATATGGGTATGTGTATGTGTGTGTGTGTGTATATATATATACATGTGTGTGTATGTGTGCGTGTGTATATATACATATAAGGATACGCACACATGCATACATACATACATACATATATGTATATATATATATATATATATATATATATATATATATACCACCTGTAATATCAGTTTATAGTTAGGTGAACGTACTCAGCTTTTGAGAATTGAATCTGTTACCTTGGACAGGGACATTATGGAATGCCTGTCAGAATATGAAACCCTAACCTCTTGGTTGGCTGTTCTCTGTTCTACTGACTTCTACTAACTTGGCACAAGAAAGGACATCCAGATATAACCACACGTGTTCTCTCACAGCATTCAAATATACACAACACATTTAGAATGTAATTACCACTCACAACTCCATAGCACTGTTCATAGATTTTTTTTTAAACACATTATTATTTCTTGTCATGAAACAAAGGGAAATGTCTATTGTGTTACACAGGTAACTGAATTAATGGATTGTTCTACAGAAACCCATGAAGTCCCAGCATTTCAGATTTTTGGATAAAGGTTCCGTTTGCTTATACGAGATCACATTTAAGTCCAAAGTGACCATCCAACCGACTCAGATTCACGGAAGCACTTGTTTATTCTCTACTGACTCTAAATATTATTTTCAAATTTTGGCACAAGGCCAGCAATTTCAAGGGAGTGGAGCAAGTCTCTTCCATTGACCCCAGTACTCAACTGGTACTCATTCTGTTGACCCTGGACGGATGGAAGGCAAAGTCGACCTCAGCAGAATTTGAACCCAGAACTTGCAGATGTATGAAATGCTGCTAAGCATTTTGCCCGGCTAATGACTGGTACCAGCTCACCGCCTTTACTGATTCTTGATATCAATTCCCATGCAGTTGATATGGCCACCATGACTCTCAGACTTCACAGTCAATGTGGAAAAATATAAAAGAAAGCAACCTGGAACATTGGATGTGTGTGAGAGAGAAAGAGAGACTGCAACAGCCCAAGCTACAGCAGGAAACACATGGGGATGCATTGAATGGATAAGGCAATGATTGAATGACATCCAAGTCCTGAAGCTAACCATGAAAGAAGATTAAGTAGACCGTGTCTGATTTTACAGGTCTTCCTCACACCAATGTAACCACACAAAATGATAAAGGATGGAGATAAAAATGTTGATGGACAGCAATTAGGAAAATGACGGCACTTCTGACTAAGGATTTATTTGCTGTTTGGATAATTTTATCTAGTAATGACTTTTAGATAATACGATTAACAGCACTGGACTGTGAACAGGTTGACATCCAGGGAATAGGATTTAGAAAACTGCTGGGTGCTTCTATTATGTGTTACTTCTCCTCTTTTCTTGTGGTTTACTTTAAAATAAGATTTTATTTTAAGTTGTACAGCTGCACTGTAGCTTTGGAACCCTTCACGGGAATGACGTGAATCCTATGACTGGCTTAGCTACTAAATTTGGATGATGGAACAATGCAATATTTCCTGAAGAATATCTGCATTTGTTAGGAAAAGGATAATTTAGATGATTCTGACAAATTAATTCTTTTTTTTTTTTTTGCACACGCTTAGTTAATGATATAATGATTAACATAGTAATTAGAGGAATAACAAAAAATATAGCAGTGAAGTGCATCTTTGAGATTTCCAAAGTACCACTGAAGGAAGGATGTCGTCTTTATAATATAGTGTGTTGTGGGTCAATCAGTTTGACAGGAATTAATCCCTCTCTAGATTATTGATTTGGGCTCAACTTACATCATGCAAGTAAAATTGATTCAGTAAAGAGCATCAAAAGCAACAAATAATGAGTGCTCAGTTTGCACAATTCACCACCAAAGTGCAGTACTTGCACAATAGTAGCATTACGCTTTCCATAATATAATAAAACGCTGCAGACATAATTAGTGTGGAGGGTGCCACCAGCATGTTTCATATACCTTTCTCCTTGCCCTCCTCTTCCCTCTCCTTACCCTCCTCTTCCATACTCGTTTACCTACAATGGTTTACCTGACTGGTTCTCGCCTACCTGTCTTTCCATCTCTCTCTCTCTCTCTCTCTCTCACTCTTCGTATCATGTTACTGTTTTAGTAAGGAAACTAGGTGTACAGTACACTCAAGCACACCCAGTCTGAGATTGAACTCTCAACAATGCTTTTACTGTCTGCTTTGTTTCTTGTCAGGAGCAGCAGAGTGGGTAACTTATCAGGCTACAAACTCACAGCTTGTGGGTTCACATGCTCCTGTGGGTATCTGGTCGTGTGTTTGAGCAAGGTTTTTAACTTAACTTAATATGGAGTGTTATGCTAAGATATCAGACCTTCTGGGAAATTTTCACTGCAACGTACTGGTATCCTATCCAGGGTGAGATTTTCATCTTCTCTCATCCACTTGAGGCTGCAAAACTCAAGAGTTAAAACATTGGTTTCATTCTGTGAATCTCTGTGCTGTGTGAATCGATGTTCCGTGTCCATCTGCCTCTCTTTCTACATCACTGCTGAACCAAGTGGTCAAATGGACAAGGTATTTGGCCTGTCATTGCTTTGGACATTACCTCTTTTCTCCAATTTGTGATGAAGAGGCCCCAGATCTTCTGGTGATGGAACTTCTGACCCTGTGATGTGAGATTAGACTGTATATGAAGATATTTTTTGTTTAATTTTATTGTTGTTGTTTTGTTGTTGTTATTAATTATTATCATTGTTGTAATTGTTGTTGTTATCATTATTCTAATTATTATGAAGGCAGCGAGCTGGCAGAAACGTAAGCATGCCGGGCAAAATGCTTAGCAGTATTTTGTCTGTCTTTACGTTCTGGGTTCAAATTCCACTGAGGTCGACTTTACCTTTCACCCTTTCAGGGTCAATAAATTAAGTACCACTGAAACTCTGGGGTTGATGTAATCATCTAGTTTCCTCTCCCAAAATTTCAGGCCTTGTGCCTTTAGTAGAAAGGATTATCATTATTATTATTATTATCATTATTATTATTATTATTATCATTATTATTATCATTATTATTATTATTATCATTATTATTATTATTATTATCATTATTATTATTATTATTATTATCATTATTATTATTATTATCATTATTATTATTATCATTATTATTATTATTATTATCATTATTATTATTATCATTATTATTATCATTATCATTATTATTATTATTATTATCATTATTATTATTATTATTATTATTATCATTATTATTATTATTATTATCATTATTATTATTATCATTATTATTATTATTATTATTATTATTATTATTATTATTATTATTATTATTAGGCAGTGAGCTGGCAGTGTCGTTAGCGTGCTGGACGAAATGCTTAGCGATATTTCGTTTGTCTTTACGTTCTGAGTTCAAATCCCGCCAAGGTCAACTTTGCCTTTCACCTTTTTTGAGGTTGATAAAATAAGTACCAGTTACGCACTGGGGTTGATGTAATTGACCTACACCTTCCCACCAAAATTTCAAGCCTTGTACCTAAAGCAGAAGGGATTGTTGTTGTTTTTGTTGGTATATTAAAAGAAATCATTATTATTATTATTATTCCAAGGTTGACTTTGCCTTTCATCCTTTCACAGTTGATGAAATAAGTACCAGTTATGCACTGGGGTCAATGTAATCGACTCAGCCCCTCCCCCAAAGTTGCTGCCCTTGTAGCAAAATCTGAAACCATTATTACTATTATTATTATTAATTAATTCTAGTTTCATTTCCCTTTTTCCCCACCATTCTCCTCTTTTGTCTACTTTGCAGCAACAAGAACAAGATCCGACCAATTTGTATATTGCCAATCTTCCGCCATATTTCACTGAAGAACACTTGGAGAATTTGTTCAAGGAATATGGAACTGTGATTTCGACAAGGATTTTACGGAAATTGGATGGCCAGAGTAGAGGGGTAGGGTTTGCACGGATGGAGAGCAAAGAAAAATGTGAACAGATTATTCAAAACTTTAATTCCAAAATTTTGGCAGGTAAGCATATCTTTTGTTGTTGATGATGATGATGATGATTAACTATGGAATGCCAGCTCGCAGTATTGTTGCGTCTGTCTTTTACCAATAGCAGGAATTGAACTGGAGATTGTAAACCAAGGAATCACTCGTCCATTTTGTTTCACTTTCGCTGCTGGCTGACGCCTGTAGATTTGTACGAGGGGGTGCTGAAAAGTTCCTGGCTTTAAAGGCATCGCGAAAGGCCTGGCTGGAGGCCCAACCTTCCAACTTCTTTTACAGGCCTTAGAAAAGCAGAAGGACTGCTGCAATAAGTGTGTGAATCTGAGAGGGGAATGTGTTGAATGAAATCATAATTTACCTCCTCTCTTCTGTTTTTATTTTATTTTCTGTATTACAACTAGGACAGTCATGTGTCTCTACAGCATGGCACCTGTTTCTGTCCCTCTATCATACTTTATACTTTTCATCACCAGGCACAAAGCCACTTTCTACAATGCTAGTCTCTCCACAACACCATCATCACTCGGCTGAAGGTCCTGCCTTGCAAATTATTTGAGTGAACCTCACTAGTGCTGGTGCCACATAAAAAGCACCCAAGTGGTTTGCATTAGAAACGGCACCCAGCAGTAGAAACCATGCCAAAGCAGACAACTGGAGTTTGGCACAGCCCTTTGGCTTGTCAGCCCTTATCAATCTGTTCATCCCATGCCAGCATTCAAAACAAATGCTAAATGGTGGTGGTGATGTTGTTGATGATGGTGACAGTGATGATGATGAAGAAGAAGAAAAGTGACTGATATTTGTATTTTTTTTCCTTCAAAGCCTTTTGTTTTTGTCTTTAACAGGTGGCAATGAGCCTCTTTTGGTAAAATTTGCTGATGGTGGCAGTAAAAAGAAAGCTCAATATCAACAAAACCGTTCCTGGACAGAAAGGGCTGATGCCAACAATTATAGCTATGTAACTGTGAGTATTCCTTCTTTCTTTTAACTCTTGCTTTCCAACATGGATTCCCACATGAATAACTAGCCCTGTCTGATTCCTGCTTTCTCTGAGATAATAATATGCCCTTCTCTATCTCTGACAAACAACTTCTTTTCGCCCATTGCATTATCATGACAGTATATTTCACCCCCACTGCTCTAACGTCACCAATGAAGACCTTTGCCAAATGATGGCAGATTGACCAGAAAATGAGCACCAACTTGTAGATGCTTGAAAGCTCATTTGCTGTGCTCGAGAAGACCTGCCCACCACAACAGAATTGTGGCAGTGGGGAGGGGGTGGTTAGTAGGGCTCACTGAACTTGAAACCTGAAGCAACTTATTTTTCATTTGTATTATTCCTGCATAATAACTGTCATCTACCCCCCCCCCCTCCCTCTCCTCTTCTTCTCCAAATGTTAAGAGTAGTCTTAACCGTATCTTGTAGAACTCATTCCACCATGAAACAACTGTATGGAGATCTCCTGCCTGTTTCCAACATTATAAAAGGAAAGCGCTTGTGCTTTGCAGGACATTGCTGGGGAGTTAAACAAGAGCTGGCAAGTGACCCACTGCTATGAATGCCAAAGCATGGCCATAATCATGATGGTCGTCCGAATATAACATATGTGGATCAACTCCTCGGAGACGGTGGATGCCTCCCCAAAAACCTTCCTCAACTAATGCAGGACCAAGATGGATGGTGTGTACAGGTCAAAAAATGGCTAAGCAAGTTCAGCCAGATGATGATGACGACATTAGCTTGTGTTTGTTTCATTAGAATTATTTATTTGATAATGTAAAGTTGAATAAGCAAGGGGAAATTGTTGCAAGATGATCACAATCATCATGGTTTGTTTGTTTTGTATAACCAGAAACTAAACTCGCCACTCTTTCTGCTCCTTGTAGGGAATACCTGTTGGCTACGACCAATCAAGCATTGCTCAAAATGGGTAAGTATTGTTATTAGATATTTTATAACTGTTTTAACCTTAAGAAATCCTCATCCTTAAACCAGTAAAGCTCTTGGAATAACTGGTGCCATGTCTATGTAGGAGACAGTATTCTCAAGAGCCCCAAAGGGATTGATTCCTCAGATGTTTATGATTGGGCATTCATTTGTGTATTTGTAAATCAGGGGGTATTGAGAGGTATTTTACAGGTTGGTTTGCTGAGGGTTCTTAGACCTATTTTAAGGGTGAGAGCCCTTATATGTAGGTAGGATTATGGGGAGAGCTCTTGGACCTATTTTAAGAGCTCTTATATGCAGGTGAGACTATTGGTGAGCTCTTATATGTATTTTAAAGGTAGGATTGCTGCTTGCTTGCTTCACACTCTTGTTTGATGGGGCTGGGGTCGTCCCAGGTTAGTGGTCCCAAAGACATCATCATGGGTAGAGCCAACCAAGTTCACTAGTGCTCTCCATTACTGGCGGTCCCATACCAGCCCCTCTCCATCCTCCAAGGTGATGTCAAGCCTCTGGGGATCTTCCCCTAATCCCGTCCAACCATCTGCTGCATGGCCTGTCACAAGGCCTCTTCCATCCCACAGCTGTTGTGTTGAATGAGGGAACTGGGTTACTGAGGACTCCCGTAGATATTTCAAAGATAGAACTATTGAGAGCTCTTACATGGATTGTAGTTTCGATTCCTGGACTGGGTAACGCATTGTATTCTTGAGCAAAACCTTTCATTTCATGTTGCTCAGCTGGCAAAAATGAATAATCCTGCGACAGACCAGCATCCCGTCCAGGTGGAAAATCTATACGCCATGGAAACCAAGAAACGGGCCCTTATGAGTCGGCATGACTCAGGGACATAACTTTACCTTATAATAAATCTCCTTACATTTATTTTTCAAGTGTGACTCCTTAATTTTGCTTGGGATCATTCACTATCATTTAAAATCCGATTTCCATGCTGACATGGGTTGGACGGGAATTGGCATGTCAGAAGACTGCACAAGACTCTGCTGTTAGTTTTGGCATCGTTTCTGTGTCCCGCCGTCCTTCCTAACTGCAAACACTGTACAGGCCATACTGGGTGCTTTTCATTTACATAACACAAGCAGCAGTGGGGTTACCAGGTGACTTGCAAGACAAGACCCTCTCAGCTGGTGGGGGGAAGGGTATTATTGAGGGACAGAAAAGCTATCTTGTATTAGAAGAGAAACATGGCTACCCCAGGGGGGGGGGGAGAAGCTAGTAAAGACCTGATGGGAATTGAGTGGGGAGGGGCCCTATTTTTTTTAACATGTACCCGTAATTGTTTTTACTTTTATTTTTCTCTTGTTCTTTTGCTTGTTTTCTGTATTTGTTTATTCGCATTCTGTTTGTTTACACACCTGTGTTAAGTCTTTACCTGGAGTAATCACTTCCTTTTATCTCTTACAAATTTCCAGGAATATTGCAATGTTAACATTTTTAGGTAGGTTGACTCTCCAAACAGAGACCTTTAGATGCCACAGTTCACTTGTTCGAGTTAATACTAATTAATAAGGTTGGTGGTAGTGGCTGGGGGGAGGGGAGGTTAATTGTTTTTGTTTGTTTATTATTGTTTATATTCAATGGGGGTACTACACTGACTTTTGCTGAGGGTAGAGTGACTTGGTATAAGATACAGTCAGGGATGTACAGTATCAACTGTAAAAGAGGATAAAAATCTTCATCTAAGCTAGTCCTTCAGTCTAGGGTACCCTGTAGATAGTACAGTGTCTTGGTTTAGGGTACCCTGTGGATAGTACAGTGTCTTGGTTTAGGGTACCCTGTGGATAGTACAGTGTCTTGGTTTAGGGTACCCTGTAGATAGTACAGTGTCTTGGTTTAGAGTACCCTGTAGATAGTACAGTGTCTTGGTTTAGGGTACCCTGTAGATAGTACAGTGTCTTGGTTTAGAGTACCCTGTAGATAGTACAGTGTCTTGGTTTAGAGTACCCTGTGGATAGTACAGTGTCTTGGTTTAGGGTACCCTGTAGATAGTACAGTGTCTTGGTTTAGGGTACCCTATAGATAGTACAGTGTCTTGGTTTAGAGTACCCTATAGATAGTACAGTGTCTTGGTTTAGAGTACCCTGTGGATAGTACAGTGTCTTGGTTTAGGGTACCCTGTAGATAGTACAGTGTCTTGGTTTAGGGTACCCTGTAGATAGTACAGTGTCTTGGTTTAGAGTACCCTATAGATAGTACAGTGTCTTGGTTTAGAGTACCCTGTAGATAGTACAGTGTCTTGGTTTAGGGTACCCTGTAGATAGTACAGTGTCTTGGTTTAGAGTACCCTGTAGATAGTACAGTGTCTTGGTTTAGAGTACCCTGTGGATAGTACAGTGTCTTGGTTTAGAGTACCCTGTGGATAGTACAGTGTCTTGGTTTAGGGTACCCTGTAGATAGTACAGTGTCTTGGTTTAGAGTACCCTGTGGATAGTACAGTGTCTTGGTTTAGGGTACCATGCAGACTATGTAAAGAGTTAAAACTGGAACTCTGTTGGTTACTATGACGAGGGTTCAGTTGATCTGATCGACAAAATAGCTCGCTCATGAAATTAATATGCAAGTGGCTGAGCGCTCCACAGACATGTGTACTCTTAACGTATTTCTCAGGGAGATTCAGCACGACACAATGTGACAAGGCTGGCCCCATTGAATTACAGGTATAACTCCTTCTTGCCAGCTGAGTGGACTGGAGCAACATGGAATAAAGTGTCTTGCTCAAGGACACAATGTGCCACTGGGAATTGAACTTGTGACCTTATGACTGTGAGCCAAACACACTGTTGTGAAGAGCAACAGACTCCTTAAATTTACATGTTACAACCATATTGTTTTATTAGCTTAACCACTTTATATTTAACATTAAAAGGTTTTCCACATTTTAACTTAACAACTTTAATTAGTTTTGTTTTTGTTTGTTTTACATTTTGTATTGTTTTTCATAGTTGATTCGTCTGTTTGTTTTAAATATATATTAACACACACACATATGCATACATACATATACATACATATGTGTATGTTTATATATTTATGCATGTGTATGTTTGTTATATTATATATATATATATATAGTTTTATTATTATTATATATATATAGTTTTATTACCATTATTATTATATATATATATATATATATATATATATATATATATATATATATATATAGGTGTATTGTGTATATAATGTTAACATGGAAATTATTCATACATTTATCCTAGTCTTTTATCTGGAATAGATTAGAATTTTGTTGATGCCATAAAAAGAACTTAAAAGCTTTCTTCACAACAGTAGAGAGAGAGAGAAAGAAAGGGAGAGAGAAGGTGGCAAGTGGGCAGAGTTGTTCGTATCCCAGGCAACATGCTGAGCAGCATTTTGTCTTTGTGTTCTGAGCTTGAATTCTGCCAAGGTCAACTTTGCCTTTCATCCCTTTCAGGGTCTATAAAATAGGTACCTGTTGAGCACTGGGGTTGATGTACTCGACCTGAACCCTCTTCTGAAATTGCTGGCCTTGTGCCAAAACTTGTGACCAATATTAAGGGGAGAGAGAGAGAGAGATTAAGTTAAGTAATACTAAAAGCAACAGAATAGTTTTGGGTATTTATTGTTAGTGATAGACATTTTTTATTAATTTAGCATCAGCAATGTACAGCAGAATGGAATGTTGTCAGACCTTCACAATTCTCTACCAGTCAGGCAATGCTGCCAGTGGTGAGAGCAAGAGCATTGGTGTTTGGGGGGGGGGGGCATATATTCTTGTCACTGACAACAAAGATAACAACACCATAGAACAAAATTTTCATTGTGTTTTTTTTTTTGTTTTTTCTGTCTTTGGACAGTAAGTGTTATTTGTGATGGTCGTTTGGCAAAAGCTGAACACTCAGATGGTGTTGTCGACATCTGATGATAATATTATTATTATTATTATTATTAAGGTAGCTGGCAGAAATTACCTGCCTGTGAAAAGCCAGAAGAAATGTTTAACAGCATTTCATTCAGTTTTTACTTTCTGAGTTCAAATACCTGAAGGTTGTCCTGGCATTTCATCCTTTCGAAGATCAACAGAATTAGTAGAGTGCTTTGGTCATGTGACTTGTCCCTTCTCTCAGAACTGCTGGCCTTGTGTCAGAATACACTGTTCTTATTGCTTATTCACCCTTCTTCGTCTCTCACAACCTTCTCTCTCTCTCTCTCTCTATGTATCTATCTATTTGTCTATCTCTCTCTATCTCTTTGCAATGTTGTCTGTCTTTCTCCTGTTATTATTGTGTCTCTCAATCATTTTCATGGTTGATGGAGTGACACATGCTTATAGATGTACAGTCTTTATCTGCCTTACAGTGTGGGGGCCGCGCCCCCTGGGGGGGCAGCAGCAGCAGGCGGAGGTGGAGCAGTTGCCACAGCGATGATTCCAGCAGGGATAATGCCTAGGTACTCCATGTCCACCACCCCAGTCACCACATACCAAGTACAGTCCACTAACCCTGGCTGGATGCACCACCCACAGTATATCATGCCACCCATTGCGCATGTAAGTATATGACCATCTACTCTTTTGCTTGTTTAAGTCTTTGGACAGCAGCCATTCAGGGGCAGTGGCCATTCAGGGGCAGTGGCCATTCAGGGGCTGTGCCTTGTACCCAAGCATATTTATTTTCCCTTTTTTTTTTTTTGTAAGTCTGGTTCTTATTCTATCAATCTTTTTTGCCAAACTGCTATGGTGCTTGGGGATGTAAACACACTAACACTGGTTGACAAACACAGACACAAAAACACACACAGCAGCCTTCAGGAGACACATTTGTATCCTTAGAACATGATTTTACCACTTTATTTTACTGAATCCTCATTTGTTGCTCATAACAAGAGAATCTGTCCTGTATATGTATATGTGTGTGTCTGTGTGTGTGGAAAGGTTGAATTAGATGCATCCTTTAATTTGGAGGTTTCCAAAAGAAGATTTCTAATATAGATTCTCCATATTTTGCTGGTAGTTTACAGGCATAAATTTGTGAATATGAAAATAATACATGTTTCCAGGAGTGAATTATTATTCAAACTCCAAAGAATTCCTCTCAACACATGGCTATGATGCTCCCCCACTACTTCTGCTCGTGATCAGAGATGCACATATTGTCAGCCACTAAGGGACTTGCTCAACTGATTAAGGTCAAACAGCTGACAATTATTATGTTTGGAAGAGGGTGTGTATATATGAATACATATAGTGGATCTGGCCTTGTTATGGAGAGGGGACATGAATATAATACCCTAGATCTGAGAGAGCATTACCATCTAGACCTTTGATCGTGTTAGGGCCACCGTAAGTGGACCGGTTTCCCTGGGGACTTTCCAGACTAACGCTGACCCGTGGTGCATTGGTTTGTTGCCAAGACAGCAGCCCCATCATCCAGCTATTCTGCGGAGGGCTAACAGCCCACCCAGAAGAACCCTCGATTCATTTGTGGCACCAACCAGAAGAAATTGATTGGTTTTACATATGATGATGCGTCTCAGAACATTAAACTGGGATGACCCCAGCCCCTTCAAGCAAAAGCATGAGAGGTGGGGGGTATGTATTTATGTATCTTTGTTTTTTCTTTCTTTGTTATATCTACTTTGTTTTCATCTCCATTGCCTGCCTCCAGATGATCCCAAATACCGTACACCCTGGAAGTCACACTCTTGACCCCACTTCTGTAATGCCGACCCTCACAACCCAGATGGGACAACTACAATTGTCCAGCACTTCGGTAGGCAAACCAGACATCTTTTCTCTCTTTTCTTTTCTACTTGTTTCAGTCATTAGACTGCAGCCAGGCTGGGGCACTGCCTTGCAGAATTTTAGTCAAATGAATCAACCTCAGTTCTTATATATTCATTGTAAAGCCTGGTACTTATTTTGTTGATCTCTTTTTGCTGAACCACCAAGTTACAGGGACATAAACAAACCGACACTGGTTATCAAGCAAACACTTACACACACACACCCATATATATATGACAGACTTCTTGCAGTTTCCTTCTACCAAATCCACTCCCAAGGCTGTGGTCGACCCAAGTCTATAGTGGAAGACATTTGCCCAAGCTGTCATTCGGTGGGACTGAACCCGGAACCAGCTTTCCTGGGCATTTGGTCGTGATAGCCTTTTGTAACTGCCTCAGCATGTTGGCATGGCACTCTCCATTGATGCTGTGGCCCTTTTGAAGATAGTCAATAAACACAACATCCTCTGCATCCCCAAAAATCTAAGGCCGTCCCCTTTCCTGCAGATGAAATGACCTTGACCCTTGGACAGGCGAGGAGGGGGCATTTCCACAGCATGGATGGTCTTTGTCTCATCCTGGCTTAGGAAACATTCAAGGAAACTAGCTGGATCTGCCTCAGAGAATGTCAGACGTTCAAACTGGCCAGATCTGGCCTTTCACACTTACCCTACAATGTCATTCTAAAAATAAACAATAACATCACTGAAATCTTGAAGCTACGAGATAATGCATGATTATTTCAAAACAGTCTGAATAAATAAGCATTAAAGTGGAGGGTACCTGTGGAAGGGGTAGACCCAGGAAGACGTGGTACAGAGTGGTAAGAAAGGGTCTTCAGCTGCTGGACCTCACAAGGACCCAGAAGATGTGGCAATTGGCTGTACTTGATAAGACATGTCATGTTAAGTAAAATCACTGTCATCCACAGATACAGGCTTGTCCTTTTCAGGTGCCACTTAAAAAACACCTGTGCCACTGCTGCATAAACACATCCATGCTGGTGGCACGTAAAAAGCACCCAGCGCAATCTGCTAAGTGACTGGCATGAGGAAGGGCATCCAGTCATGGCAACCATGCCACAACAGACAGTCGGAGTCTGGACAGCTCCATGTCCAGCATCCAGCCCATGGCAGCATGGAAAGCAGGCGTTAAGGGATGATGATGCTAAATGGTTAAACATTTCTGAGACATAGAAAATAACTTGTCAACCAGTTCTTTGCTGTTTCCATC
Organism: Octopus bimaculoides; assembly: GCF_046866305.1. Classification (NCBI taxonomy): domain Eukaryota; kingdom Metazoa; phylum Mollusca; class Cephalopoda; order Octopoda; family Octopodidae; genus Octopus; species Octopus bimaculoides. The sequence goes on from NC_142954.1 coordinate 752,646, forward strand.
AAAGCCCTTTTTATCTTAAACACTTTTGGCAAATGTCTAGAAAATAATATCATTTTTTGCTCTGTTTGTTTACCGTGACAGGTTTACTCCATCAGATCAATTCTGATTATGTTTTCTATTTACAGTACGTCTCTGGGCCTCATGCAACTTATACTCAAATCCCTTATCAGCCACAAGGTGGCACTGTTGTACAAACAGTCCCCGTTGAGGTATGTGTCACCCTCCACAAATTTTTCTGTTCTCTTTTTCTTTTTAATTTGTTCTTTCAAATTTTCTGAATGTCAACAGCTGTGGCACAGTGGGACTTGTAGAGTGGCACCCAAAAGAACACCTAGTTACAGTGTTCATTGCATCTTTTAGCCTTTGTTCCAGTCATTTGACTACGGCCATGCTGGGGCACTGCTTTGAAGAATTTCAGTCGACCCCAGTGCTTATACTTTTAAGCCTGGTACTTATTCTATTGGTCTCTTTTACCGAACTGCTAAGTTACGGAGACATAAACCCACCAACACTATGAACCCATGAATGATCCATCGGAAAACTAAAATCAATAACTTTATTGATCACGAGTGATTGTAATGATAAAAAAAAATTTCTTAACTGTTTGGTTGTTTGTAGAACATCCTTCCTTGCATCCTTTCACCTGCCAAGGTGGACTGTGCCAATGGAACAGCTTCCTCATGAAATTAACATGCAAATGGCTGAGCACCCCACGGACGTGTAGTGTATTCTCTTAGTGTAGTTCTCAGAGAGATTCACAGTGACACACAATGTGACGAGGCTGGCCCCTTGAAATACAGGTACAACTCAATTTTACCAGCTGAATGGACCCCTATTTCAATGAAATGATCTGAGAACATGCCTGGTTCTATGTTGTAGTAAGACATTCACAATGGTATCCATGCTTTTGTGCCAAAAAATTGAAAACCATTAAAGGCAGAGAATATGGTGACCAGTATTTCTTCTGATTCTCTGTGTTCTGAGTTCAAATCCCACCAAAGTCAACTTTGGGGGAAGGGGTCAATAAAATAAGTACCAGTTGAATACTGGGGTGGGGTGGGGGGAGTCGATGTAATCGATTAACCTCTACCCTTGAAATTCCTGGCCTTATGCCAAAATTTGAAATCATTTCTGTTATTATTAATATGACCCTCACTCACAAAATTTCAGACCTTGTACCTATAGCAGAAAGAATTAATTATAATAAGGCAAAAGCTGGCAGAACCATTAGCACAGCAGACAAAATGCCTAGCAGCATTTCAATCCTCTTTACATTCTGAGTTTAAGTTCTGCTAAAGTTGACTTTGTATTTTATCCTTTCAGGGTTAATAAAACGCCAATCAGGTACTGGAGTTGTGTAACCAACTCACCCCTCCTCTCAAATTTCAAGGCTTGTGTCTATAGTAGAAAGGATTATTATTATTATTATTATTATTATTGAGTGAGAGAGCAATGGATGCCATCACAGTGACACTGAGACGCGAACATACAAAGCCCAGTAATCCCATCGTGACTACTCGTCTGATGAGGGTACAGTAGGCACATGCATCACAACCATGTGTGTGCAACGTGGTGACCTCATATCAAGATAAACAGCACATGACCTTGCAGTTGGGACCCAGTTAGAAGTCTCTTCAGGCTGAGTAGAATTGACTTAACTCCTCCCCCAAAATTTCAGGCCTTGTGCCTATAGCAAAAACAAAAAAAAAGATTATTATTGTTATTATTACTATTGGGAATATTAGTAGAATGTGTTTCAGTTTAGATGCTTTGTAGAAACTAGTTTGATCTGACATGTTTCTCTATAGGAACCTCACTGAGGTAAAATCAACAAACTGTACCATATAGAACCTCCTTAAAAACCAGTTGACTGTGACTGCAGGCAAAGGAAACTCTTTATTATTATGGTCAGTGCTACCATTCTAAACAGAGCCATTGGCATGTCTCGTTTGCAGTGATTTCTTCACATTCCAGTATTGAATAAGAAATCATTTTTAACCTAAAATAACAGTTCTCAATATTTGTTTGATGTCATGAAATGAGATGAGATAAATTATTGACTCACAAGCTCTCCCCCCCCCCCACTTCTTTCCCCACTATACCCTTGGGCCAACCAAAGCCTTGTGGGTGGATTTGGAAGACAGAAACTGAAAGAAAGACGCCTGCCATATACTATTTAATGTACATGGTATAAAGATACAGGGTACTAGCAGTTTCTTGCTGTGGGAATGTGGGTTTAGGCAGGTTTTTATAACACACCCTCTGTCTCCAAAAACCTGCCTAGACCCGTGTCACCAATGCAAGAAACTTTTAGTTGCTCGTATTTTTATATTGTACATTAAATGGTGTTTATTTCTCAGTGGATGTTCCAGTGACCCCTCGAGGTATGTGGTGAACAAGAGTGAGTAGGTAGGGATTTACAAAAGAAGGAACTTGGTTTCATTAATCTCTAGCCTGCCACCATTTCCTGTCCCATTTCCCCCATCCCTGTAAAAAAAAAGTCTCATTTTTCCCCCTCTTTTTTCTTTACATTGAAATGCATGGTTTCTTTTTTTTTGTTGTTGTTATTTACAATTTATTAGTTTATATTTTTTTATTTCGTTGTTTTTTTTTTGTTTGTTTGTTTCTTTGGGGTTTTCCCCGTATACGTTAGTGTTTTTTGTCTGTTTTAGGACCATAATGCACCACCGGTTGGAAATGATGAGAGCCAACATCATTTTCAGACATACCAGACAGCACCCCCTCCCAAGTAGGAGCCATTTTCTGGTAATAAGTCTTTTTCTTTCGTTCCATTTTTCATTATGTTCCATAGTTTGCCTGACAATTGTTTCTTTTCATTAAAGTGATTGGGTTTTTTTTTTCTTTTAATTAATTTTATTCCATTTCAATCAAAATTGACAGCTCTGGGCTTCTTTGCTTGCTCATTTTTTTTAATCATGATGCATTCATTATTGCTTTCCGTTTTTTGTTTTATCTTTGGGGAAAGGTTCCAGCCTGGGCATGCAGCATTGAGTTTTTTGTCATTTGTAAAGAAACTTGAGAACTCAATCAGGGACACTTAGTGACACATTTTACTCCCTTCAGATCGGTCAGAACTAAAGAAGGAACAGTGATTGTATATGCGGTTGACCCACTAGAACTAGCTGTCAGAACTCCCTCAAATCCCACCTTGCACATTGCACAGTGGTTGGCGTTAGGAAGGGCATCCAGCTGGAGAAACTCTGCCAAATCAGATTGGAGCCTGGTGCAGCCGTCTGGTCCACCAATCCTCAGTCAAATCATCTAACCCATGCCAGCATGGAAGGCGGATGTTAAACGATGATGATGAGTGTCAGTGTCTTACGAGTGGTGTCCTACATTTCCAACCCTCTGCATCTGATCATGAGGGAAATGTTGCCTAGAAACAGGTGAAGGCTGGTGACAGCAAAAGCATCCAGCTGTAGAAAATCCGTCTCAACAAAATTCCCTCTGACTCAAATAGGTATACAAAAGGGGACACCAAAGCAATGATGTTGAGGATTTATATAAGTATATTTCTATTAAATTTTATTAAAAGACCCCTTTTGAGAAATTCCAACTTAAAAGCAAATTTTAGAAATAGTGGAAATTGGTAGTAATTAATTTATCAAGGAGTTTAATTAGTCAGAAGTGTAAGCTTACCTTTCATCTGAGAGAAAGTAGGGGTTGTTAGTTTAGTGGGGCTGTTATTTTTGCCTAGAGCAGACTCAGGCAATCTTTTTCAAGGAGCAGGTCATATGAGACATGCTTATCACCAACCAGGCCCACACTGTTACCAAAATGTCGGGTAATTTTTTTTTAATGTTTGTTATGCATGCCTTTCAGAAAGCCCCATGGGCCATAGTATGCTCATGACTGCTTTTGAACCTGTCACCTCTCTTTCTCTCTCACACAAAAGATAAAGGCTTTGTTAGATTCTACTCACTTGTTAAAACACAGGAATACTGAGAGGCAAATATAGTCAGTTCATAATGACGACGATGATGATGATGATGTTTGGCATTTCTTGAATATATTATTGATTTTTGTTTTATGTTATTTATTTATCTTTTTTTTTTTTTTTTTTTTGCCATTTCAGAGGAAAAAAGGCAATTTGACTCTGATGTAACAACAATTTGACTGACCTCATGCAATGTTGAAGTTTACTGCGAATATTTCAGGAGACAAAACATGTGAAATGGAAATATTGATTATGTATGTATGTATATATATATATGTATGTATATATATACGTGTATGTATATATATACGTGTGTGTATATGTATATACATATACATAATTATGTATATAAATTTGTAAAAGAAAAAG
>NC_142954.1:761972-799472 GCF_046866305.1 Octopus bimaculoides
TTCCCTAAGTTCATGTTTGACATCTGTACACAACCAATCACGTCTTCAACTTTTCCTTTGGCCCTTTTCTTTTCCTTTTTCTTATCACATTCAGATGTCTTCCTATCCTGACATTGAACCAAAAGCCTTGCGTATGTGTTTGTTTATGTGTATGTGTGTTCGTGTATATACTTGTGTATATAAATATTTGTATATGTGTTGTTGTATGTACGCATATATTTACATACATGTGTGCGTGAACATGTGCATATATATATATATATATATACACACATGTATCTGTGTGTGTGTATTTGCGTGTGTCTTCCAAACTCTGTTATTTCTCATTTTATTGTCCCCTTTTTATTGTTATTATTACTTCACTTGACAAGCCATTAATTAACAGCTAATTATCAACGATGTGATAATCTCTACTCTTGGCTCTGAAGAGAGTGCAAGATAATAATGACAATAACGACAACCTAGCAGAATCATTAGTACCTTGTGGTATCCCAGTAGGGCCCACTTTGCCTTTCATCCCTCCAGGGTCAATAAAATAAAGTACCAGTCATATATTGAGGTTAGTAGAATCAACTAAACCCTTTTCCTCTCAAAATTGCTGGCCTTGTGCTTAAATTAGAAACTATCATTATTAATATTATTTTTAATGATAATAATAATAATAATAATAATAATAATAATCTTACATAGGCAGGAATCTAGGGTTTTTTTATGTGGAAATGCAATGTTGTGATGTTAATCTTTTTTACTTCTTTCTTTTTCTCTCTAAGTGAAGTTATAGGAAGACATCAAAAATGTTTAGGGGCATTCATTTGGCACCGTTGGGAGCAGAAATCACTGATAACTGCCAGGAGTTATTACATAAGGATTAAAGATCCATAAACATTCTTCTAACATCTGTTTGTGGGTTTGAAGGTGTGTTGCGATAAGCCAGTGCAAGGAGTGTTTTGTTTCAGGCGGTCATCGAGGAGGGCAATCAGTGTTGCCATTTCTGCTGGTTTATATCTCTGCTATGGACATCTCACCTGGGGGATGAGATATCCATACCAGAGGTCAATTAATGAAGTATCAGCAAAACATTACTATATATATATATTGTAATGGTGTGAGATAATCTATCCCATGTATTAACAGATCATAATGTTGTTTTTAACATCACAGTTAATATTAACAGTGGTGGATGACAGATTATAGAAGTAGTATGATGCGCAAAATGCCTACCTTTGTAATGTGTTTCATTATATTTTGTTTATTATCTGAATTACAATCCTCCTCCAGGGGTCAATATTGTCCCTTACCTTTCCCATATTATTGACTCAACCCACTTAAAAGTGTTTATGGATGTTATGTCTACCTTTGTTTAAATCAATATTAATCACACAGTGGTTAACATTAATTCATTATTATTATTATTGTAGTTGTTATTATTAAGGCAGCAGGCTGGCAGAATTGTTAGCACACTGGACGAATTTGGGATCGATAAATTAAGTACCAGTGAAATACTGGGATCGATGTAATCAACTCGTCCCCTCCCTGAAAATTTCAGACCTTGTAGAAAGGATTATTATTATTATTATTGCAGGCAGCTAGTTGGTAGAATTGTTAGTAAGCTGTATGAGATGCTTAGTGGTATTTTGCCCATTGCTACATTCCGAGTTCAGATTCCACCGAGGTCAACTTTGCCTTTCATCCTTTTGGGTGGGGGTTGATAAATTAAGTACCAGGGAAACACTGGGGTCAATGTAATCGACTAACCCCCCCCCCAAAAAAAAATTTCAGGCCTTCTGCCTATAATAGTTCAAATTCCACTAAGGTCAACTTTTCCTTTCATCTTTACAGGGCCAATAAAATAAGTACCAGTTGTGTACTGGGTCGATGTAATTGACTTACCCCCCCCCCCCCCACAAAATTTCAGGCCTTGTGCCTATAGCAGAAAAAATTACTACTTCTTCATATATTTCTTGTCATTTATTACATTTGTTTTTTATCAGTAATAATATCCAATAATAGTATTTGTGCAGGATTGATATGAAATTCTTTATACATTTAACCCTCTTTAATTCATTTTTCCAGTAAAAAACTACTTTTATTCGATGTCCTTACATAAATAGCTCTTCCTCTTCCGACTGTAATAGTTTGGTTAGTTTTGTAAGGTTTTTGCAGTTGTCATCACTGAAGTCTTTAGCATTCAGACTATTCCCATTGTTTTCAATTAATTATGCATTATCTCATAGCTTTGAAATTTCCATGTTGATGTTTATTTTGGGGATAACATTGTAGGGTAGGTGTAAGAGACTGGATCTGGCTGATTTGATCATAAAACAAATAGAATATCTGGGCTGGATTTAGCCGATTCAACCCTTTGGCTTCTTCAGATTACTCTGTCGAATGTAATCCGTATTTATTCTCATTGTCTTGAGTTAATCATGGATTACCTGATAGTTTTTACATTTCAATGATGTGATTGTTTATTTTTACAATGACATTGTAGGGTAGGTGCGAGAGGCCAGATTGAAAATAGAATAGATAGAATGTTTGGGCCAGATGTGGCTCGTTTAAATGCCAAGAGGTTAATAGCAAAATCTGTGTTGGTATAAACATTAGAAAGTAAACAAAGACAATGTGTTTAGTAGAATTGGTTTCATAAAAATTCATTGCAGTACTTACGTGCAGCTCTTAAGTTGTTGCGCTCCGAGGTTAACTTTGCTGGTCATCCTCTTGAGGTTGGTAAGTACTATTGATATATGTAGCTTGATTGTGGCCTTGTGCTAATCATATGATATTTGGCGAAGGAGGGGGGGGGTTCATGATATTTATCACATTATAATAAACAGCTTATCTTATAATGATAATAATAATAATAATGGTTTCAAATTTTGGCACAAGGCCAGCAATTTCAAGGCAGGGAGATGAGTCGAATACATCAACCCCAGTACTCAACTGGTACTTATTTTATTGAGGTCCACAAGGATGAAAATCACCACTGACCTTGGCAGAATTTGAACTCAGAATAATAATAATAATAATAATAATAATAATAATGATGATGATGATGATATGTTTGTGAGTTTTCGTACCTGTTTTGTCTGAACTAAAGAAAAATCAGCAATGAAATATACATAACGATTCTCTTCTCTATTGAGATGGTAGTGATGATGATGACAACAATGATGATGATGATGACGATGGTGATGATGAAACTAATTTTTTTTTTTAATTTTATTTTTTTTTTACTTAAAGCAGAGAAGACAGCGCTTTATGGTGTCTAGTTTTGTGCCTCACTGTTTTCAACTCCTATACTGTTTGCTATCAACTAACATTAACCAGTAATTCAACTGGGCTCAACCCTTCTTCCCGTTTCAAATTTGGCCTCTTTCCTAGTTAAAAAAAACAAAAACACACACATCTCCAATCTTGATAATTTCTTGAAGGTTTTTTTCTAGAAACCTTCTCACAAATTTCTCCAATTGGTCTTCAAAGTTGTCGTTAACGACTTCCTAATTATTGTTATCATTCTTGTTATTCTTCTTCATATTATTTCTTTTCTCTGTTTTGTTGTTTTGTTTTATTTTCCCCCTTCTTTCTTTTCACAATTTTATCTGAGAATTTTCTTCTTTTTTTTCTTAATAATTCTAAGATAGGACATTGGTGTGGCATTTTTACATGTATATTTTTGGGGGGCTGGTGGGGGGGATTGTGGTTTTCTTAAATACTTGATGGCAATGGGAGGAATTTAAAGACCTTGATAAGTAAATAATTCCAGGGAGAGAACAAACTTTTTTTTTTTTTTTTTTTTCTAAAATGGAAACAAAGCTTTAGCTGTTTTTAAAATAATTTCTTGGTGTTGACAATATTTTCTACAGTTATTTCTACATATATTTAACAAAACAAAAAATAATTCAATTTCAAAAAAAAAAAAAGGCTCGACATGGTTAGAAAAGCCAAATTTTTTTACATCTTTCTTATAACGTGCTCTTTCTTTTTTTTTATATCAGATAAAATATTTCAAACCAAACATTTAATTAATTTTTTTCTTATAAAAAAAAAATGGGAAAAGAATAGTATGAAAGAAAAGAAACGAATGAAATTTTAATTAATTACTCGAACGAGTGAAAAAATGTTTTGTGTGTGTGTGAGTGCCGTTTTCTATGTGTGTATGTGAATGTGGTTTTCTATGTATATGTGTGTGTGTGAATGTGGTTTTCTATGTGTGTGTGTGAGTGCGGTTTTCTATGTGTGTATGTGTGTGTGACTGGTTTTCTGTATATGATTATGGTTTTGATGTTCGTGTGTGTGTGTGAATGTGTTTCCATGTGTTAAACTATTGGGCTAATTATTAATTCATTGTGACAAAGACGTGTGGCAAGAAACCAAGGTGTCCTTAATCTTTTTAACAATTTTGCCATTTTCTTCCTTAATCTTCCTCCTCCTTTGTTCTCATCACTAACAGCTAAACTTATTTCAACTTACCTCTCGATGAAATCAGGATAATTCCCCCCCTCCCGTTTTTCTGAAATCTTAAACTTCTCCTATTGAATTTTCCCTCTCTTATCTATTCTCACTCTTGTGTTTATTAGTCTGACAAGGAACTGCAATGGTCCTGGCCTGAACAAGCTGCTTACAGTAGAATTGAGACCATATCCAAGGAGAGAGAGCGAAAGAATGGAATGGTTATTGCTTCTCCCCAAGTTAGCCCAAGCTTGCAGACCTGTCATAAAAGGCATTTCGTCTGTGGCCATCCCATCTGTTATTCAGACCTACATTATCTCAGTATGTCCTTCCTTTTTTTTTTTTTCTAGAGAGACAGTAAGATGTGATCTGATTGAGATTTGGCTGCTATTTCTCGCAGGTCTCTCATTGACTCAGGGAACAAAGTTGTTTCGCTTTGGTTTCAGAAACAACTTTCTTCAAGATTGTTTGCTCTTTTCTTTGACTGACAGGAGACCTCTCTCTCTCTCTTTCTCTCTCATGTGTGGAGTAAATTAACATATATTAGCACTGGGAAAGGTAGTGGTGTTGGTCAGTGATAGCTATGATGTCAATGATGATGGTGGTGGTGATGATGATGATGGTGATAAAGCTTCTTGGTTCATTCAGTTTTGACTGTCATACAGTTAGCTTTGTTTCTCTTATTTTTGTATATTCCGTAAACTCTAAGGTTATCCATGTTAACACTGCCCCTCCCCACCTACTTTTTTTTTTGTCTTTCATAAAAAAATTTCATAAAGAAATCAAAAAAAGAAAAAAAAAGGAACTTATGTATAAACTGTTTGAAGATTTCTTTTTTTTAATGTAAAAGAATGTTTGCCTTGTGTGTGTGTGTGTTTTCGGATTGGAAATGTGGAAGCAGTTGGAGTGTGATTAATATAACAGGGTGTCCATAAATTACCTTTACAATTTGACAAATTCAGAAAAAAAAAATAAAGAAATAACTCTGCAGAGTTTATAGGAAAATATTGACAAACAAATAAAGTTTTATTGGAAACAGTTGCATATGGGCAGCAGCATTGGTTGCAAAGAGGTTGATTGGTAGATCTTAGCTTTAATAAGTACAAGTTGCAGAAGTGGTAAAGATAATTTATGAACACTCTGTAGTAACAATGGGGTAAAAGGGGACAGTATTAGGAGTAATGGAAGAGACAGTGGAGGTTAGAGGTAATGAGAGAAATACAAAGTGTCCATAAATTAGCTTTACAGTTTGAAAAAATTCAGGAAAAAATGAAAAATAAAAATAACTCAGCAGAGTTTATTAGAAAACATTGACAAACAAATAAAGTTTTATTAGAAACATCAGAACACTTCCACATGGGCTCCATTGGTTTCAAAGAAGTTGATTGGTAGATCTCAGCTTTAGTTGTAGAATAGATTGCAGAAGTTGTAAAGATAATTTATGAACACCCTGTATGTATACATGTGTGTGTGTGTGTGTCTACCAAATAAGAGGGGGGGGGGTGATATTGTCTTGCTCTTTTTTTCATGCTGATGTTTCTATCCACTTCAGAGAGAACTGCCAAAAGTTGTAACAATTAAAATATGGTAGACATGTAAACAAAAAAAAAATTACATCATCATATAAACAACACACATACACACACACATATTTGCTTAAGCCACACACATATATATATATATATATATATATACATACAAATACTTGAATCATAATTTTAACAAAATTCTTTAGTTTCTCCCTGTTTCCTCTTAAATTTATCCTTATTGTAAGGCAGTAAACATCCCTTTACATCTTGAGATCAAATCCTGCCAGGGTCAGTTTTTTTGGCTTTCAGGGTTGGAGTTTTTTGTTTTGTTTTGTTTTATTTTTTTTTTCCCCCACAAAAAAAAAATTCATAAAATACCAGTCTTCTGTCAAAGTTGATTTATTATTATTATTATCATTATTATTATTATTATTATTATGTGATATCAAATTCTGTGATACACTAAAAAAGACTGACTTCAAGAATGTGATAAAAGCAGAAGGTTGGGGAACACAAGGAACATTATTTAAAAAACAATAGAATTGTATACATATGTGTAATATATATATATATGTGTGTGTGTGTGTGTGTGTATGTATATATATATATATATATATATATATATATAGTTTGGAGTTTGATTCATGTCTGGCAATTTATTTATTTTTTTTTTTTATAATTTTTATGCTTTTAGAAGTAGGATATGATGATCAGTTTATTTAGCAGATAAGAACTTTTTTTCTCTTGTTTATGTATGATGTATTGCCTTCAGCAATACATCATACATATACACACACACTCAACATATACACACACACTCAACATATATACATACACAATCCAGCTTTGGAGAGAGACTTTTGTGGTACAGAAACTCCTAGTCACCAATGTCTAAAGAAGGCCTTAGCTCTCTCTCTCTCTCTCTCTCTATATATATATATATATATATATATATATATATGTGTGTGTGTGTGTATGTTTATGTATGTATGTGTGTGTATATATGTATTTATATATGTTAATATATGTATGTATATATGTACATGTATGTATGTTTATATATGTATATATACATAGCTTTAGAAATGGGAGAAAAGGTATGTGTTGCCTGTAATAGTTTGTTTATTTATATGAAGTTGATGATGTATGTCATTCCGTTGCTGCTCTGTGGTGCAATTGTTTGCACAGAAGCAGTGTATGAAATTGTCAGTTTTGTGCTAATGTGTGTGTGTACCTGCAATTATGCAGCTGTTGATGCACACATACATATACAGAGAGAGATTGGATGTGTGAGTATAGTCATAATGAACATGGGAATGATCGAATATTGTCAAAGCCAAAGGTTTCGGGATCAAAACACGTTAGCAGTATTTTCACATTTTTCGTCTTCATTTTTAACTATTTTAGGGTTTCTTCTGTCTGTTATATCTTTATAGAATCTCTCTCTCTCTCTCTCTCATAACACAGATAAAAGGTAGTAGTTAATAAAGGGAATCACTGAATTCCAAGCACAGACATCCAACCATTTGTAACACATTCATACCAGAATTTGTAGAATTATTTCACCTATGTTTCTAGATGATGAAAATAATAAAAAGATGCAGGGCAAGGCTGGGGTATTGATCACAAACAATTTTCTTGTGTTTTAATAACTATCTAGATCACATTTTTTGGGGTGATTTTTTTTTTTTTTTTTTTTTTCATATCTATGAAACTGCTGACATAATACAATCCCCATTTTCTATAACATCATGTCTATTTTGGCAGGCAGGGTTTTGTGGCGTTATGTATCGTTATGTATTGGGGTGAGTACAAAGTAAAAGAAAAGAAAAAGAAGTCAGATCCTTACCTTTTTTTAAGAAGTAAATTCTATTTTCACTTGTGACAGTGGCAGATAGCAATTTCCTAATCCTTCGGTTCTTATACTTTGTTCAGCTGATTCTGTTAATCCCTTAAGCCTTTAACATTCAGATTCCTCTGTCAAATGTAAAGCTTATTTATTCACATTGTTTTCAATTGATCATGCATTATCTTATAGCTTTGAGATTTCAATGATGTGTTTATTTTTAGAATAATATTGTAGCATAGGTATGAGAGATCGAATCAGTTTGAGCATGAAGTAGAATATTTAGGCCAGATACGGTTGTGCCAGTGCCGCCTGACTGGTTTCCCATGCTGGTGGCATGTAAAAAGTACCATTTGAGCATGGTTATTGCCAGTGCTGCTTGACTGGCCCCTATGCCAGTGGCACGTAAAAATTAGCCACAACACTTTTAGATTGGTTGGCGTTGGGAAAGGCATCCAGTGATAGAAACCTTTCAGAACAGATTGGAGCCTGGCACAGCCTCCTGGCTTGCCAGTCCTCAGTCAAACCATCCAACCCATGCCAGCATGGAAGGCGGATGTTAAAAAATGATGGTTTAAATGCTAACAGGTTAATTTTGCACTTCAAGAACAGAGTACTAATTACTTGATGAGCTGTTCATAATAGGACTATTAATAATTCGATTAATTATATCTTAATTATTTTGTTATTACTACTCTATTCTTTTAAACACTAAATTGTTGGGGTTTTTTTAGCTTTTTTTTTTTTTTTTTTTTTTTTACTATTTACACTTTTTAAAGTTGATATGAACCCCACAAGCTTTCTTTTCATAACTTTCCAATCTTCAACCTTTATACCACTGCTGTATGTAGGAAAAATAACATCACACCTCTGAAATAGAATAGCAATGTAATGATTTGCTCAGTAATAACCTAGCCTCTCACCTCATCTTCAATAAACGATGCTATTTGAAGGAATGCATGAGTAGATAATTGAAACGAAATCTTTTGACTGATTGTTATGGTTGCTTGGATGTATGGTTTTGTACATGTTAGTAATTCATGCTTCATTGCTTCGGCAACTATGATGAAGCCTGTGCTTGCTGAGATCTAATTAGACAGAAGCTTATCCAAATTTGTCCTCCATCTACTTGCCTGAATAATTATAACTATCATTAGCTAGTTTTTTTGTTTTTTTTTAATATTTATTACATTAATTGTGCTGACACTAACTTGATTAAAGATTAAATGTTTTAATTAGTCAAAATGGTCACTCAGTGGTTTCTCATTGTCATGCTGCAGTGCTCCAGGATGACCACAACATCACTGAACCAAGTAAAAGGATGAAGTGTGATGGACAACCAAGAGCTACTCAGAATTTATTCAGTCAGTCAATCATTCCTAATTAAAGCTTTACTTCGTTAATTCTCTCAATTCTTATATTTTCCTCTTCACTGTGAAGGGGAATACATAAAGAATGAGACTCGTTAGATTAGCAACAAGAGGAAACTTTAATTAGGGTTGAATAGTGGTTATTTGAAGTAGACTTTTTAAATAAAAAAGATTTCTCCAGTTCATGTGAAGACTGCCGACTAACATGAAACACTGAGTAACAGCCTTAATGAGACAACAGATCAATCTTAACCAAAAGTATTACTATTTGTAGATTTCTGGTACTACCTTAGGTTCCATGGTTAATGTTTACATTGTTTTGCATAAAATTACATACATACACACACACACACACACACACACACACACACTCATTAAACATTCATTTCACAAATTAGTTTAATGTCTTTTGAGGAAAATCTTGATGATGATTTCAGAAATTAAGAAACACTAATCAAATCTAACTAATTAGATTATCTTTTAGATACAATAACTACCTCGTTTAAAAAACAATAAAAAATCATGTTGTGAATGAAAGAAGCTTTAACTATTAAAAATCTGTCCCACTCCCCTCTCTTTCTCTCTCTCTCTCTCTCTCTCTCAAAAATTCCTTATAATTTGAAGTGTTAAAGAGGAGTACCCTAAGTCCAAGGATCATGGCAGGGTGGGTATAAGCTCTTGCATGTCTTATTCTTTTGGTGTACCTCACAGTTCTTCTGAATTTCCAAAAGAAAAATCTTTGAAAAGCATAGTTATTCATGATTATCAAATTTCATACATTTTCTTCCATTTCTTCTCGTTCTGTGAGATTTACCTGACTCGGCACACCTTGAACTGGGCTGCCAGCCAGAGTGCATTACATTCGTCTTTCATTGAGGTTTTCTTGTTCTGTAATATCTGTTTCGTTTATCTTAGAATTTAATCCAGGATGAAGGTGTGTGTGTGTGTTTCCATGGACAGGAAGGTGTGATTTGTGGGGGGAAATGTGAATGGTGTATGGATTAGGCTTCTATTCATGGTTCAGATGTTTTTTAAAAAAATCTGTTTCTGATATTCCATTGTGTTTTGGGACAAGAAACTAAATTCTTTGTATCCCAGATTTGAAAACTGGGGGTGCAGATATTGTGACCAGATTGTCTGAGAATGTTACTTGAAACAAGACTGATATCTTCTTCTGGAGATGATGTGTGTGTGTGTGAGTAGTCTTGAATTTGGTTGCAGATGTATGGTCCTTTGTGCCTTGTAGAAACATCATTTATGAAGCTGTCTTGTAAGTTAAGTGAGTCTTTGTTGAAGGAAGAAACCTGGGCACGGCTGTTGGTGAATATGAATGCTTAACAAAGACATTGAACATGAACATTTCACACAGCCAACGGTTAACGTGGATTTTGTAAGTCAGGTGAAGGTTTGCTGTAAAACTGTTTCTCTAGTGCTGTTGTTGGTCTTTTTTTTTTCCCCCTTGTTACCTTTCAATTTCCGTTTTCTGATGTGATTGATTATCAATCAATACTGGATCAAAAACCAATTCTTTAACATTTACCCATCACCATTGTTACAACAACATTTTTATTTGCTGCCTGAAACTTACCCCCTTTCTCTTTTCTTCCACCCCACCCTCCGTCTCTCAATCCACAATTTCTGCTACCTGTTGATTGGTTCCATTTGTGTCATTTATTGCCCTCCCCCTTTTACCTTCTACTCTCTGTGAAATCAAAACAAAAACCAGAAACGATTGATGGTTCATATCACACATTGATGAAAAATTTGTTTGTTTGATTCTACATCACTTGTGTGTATGTGTTTGTATAGATATAGACACATGCATATGTGTCATGATGATGATGATGACGACAATAGGCTAGGCCATTGTAACTCAATGGCCAGGCTTGTCCATAAGTAGTGTCAATGCCAAAAAGACTGGAAAAATGTATTTTCTATCTGTGAGGAGATCTTGAATTTGGGTAAAGTCAGTTGCCTGACATTCTTGAGGCTGTCTGTTGCAGCAACATTGAACCCCCCTCCCCTGCTTTGGTGTTGCACTTGTGATTGTCACTCTGACCAGATCAGTGCTGACCATTCCAAATCTTCAGCAGGAACATCTTATATTCTGAGGATGTGATTTCAAGATGTCTTTCTGCACTTTTCATTATGAATGCTGCCCATAAAAGTTAGCTTTTGATATTTGGTTGTCTTCCTTTGAAACAGTGTGTCTTGCTCACCTCAGCGAAGCCCTTCAAGAAGTGATTTTTAACCCCTTCTGTACTTCACTATTCTCGTACAGTTATGTTAAGCACCTTGTCCTTACATGAAATGCTGCAGCTTTGTGCTAGGTATCTAAGTTTGAATTGCTCTCGGTTCTGCATATGTTACCCGTACCATATCCAAGTCTCACTTCTGTGGTTTAAACAACTGATCTGCACCAGTCTCCATGCCTGGACAGATCCCATGATCTTCTACCATTCTGCATAGAACTTCTGTTGTGCAATTAGTTGTTTATCACTTACATTCTAAAATATAGTTACAAGGTAAAAGGCCTGGTCTTGCTTACAATATTACATTTGTGTTTAAAATTTCCATCATACACAAGACTTTCAGTGGAATTGCCGCTTGGTATATGAAGAGATCTGTATTCAGAATCATGTCTACGCTTTACTCTTAAAGAAGAAAAAAAGAAATATTGTATCACCCAACTTTTTTTCTTTTTTCTTAAAACCTTTCCTATCATTAACTTAATGGGTGTTGAATTTTTTTTTTTTTTTTAATAGATTTTGTAATATTTGATGAGAAAAATAATATTTCTATAAACATTAAGCATATACACTCACGTACTAAGAGATAGGATACAATACTTTGGGCTTAAAATTTCTTTTCTTTTTTACTTTATATATATACACACACTCACATATATTATTCATTATATATTTACAAACATACACGCATGTACACACTCCTTGAAGTCAGAATATCCATTTGTAGAGAAATAGGACACAATAGATATCTACAATGAACATTATTTTGATGCATAATAATAATAATAATAATAATGATGATGATGGTGATGATGATAAGGATAAAAATAATTACTAAGAAGAAAAGATTAAGACAGATAGGTGAAGGTTATGGTTTTTACCTTTTTCATAAACTTTATACATACACATTTATATACGTACATGTATATACTTATACTGACTCCCTATAAAAGTATATTTTCATATTACAATTTTTCCCCCCTCTTTCCAGTTCTTATTTCTGACTTTATCGTATTTGACTACCTGATACATAGACAAGTGCTTCATACATCTACATTCTAGACAAGTAGAGGCACCGGTGCATGTGCTACTAGTGCAGCCACTGACCGTGGAACGTTGCTGGTGCCACACATCTTTGACCTGGTTCATTCTGATGTCTTGGTGAAAGTGTGGACATGTATGTTCGTAGGCAAATAATAGAACTGACCGTGTGCTCAGAGCCTAAGAAATTGCTTGGAGATTCAGGGTGTGTTATCAAAACCTGCCTAGACATGTTTCCACAGCAAGAAACTGTTAGTAGCTCATATCTTTATACTGTGTACATTAAATGATATATATATATATATATGTGTGTATATATCATTTAATGACTTTGTGTTTGTTTACAAGATTATTGATGTGAACTCATGTGTTGAAAGAGATTTTGTTGTACTTTGGGAAGGTCATTATATTAATAATAAACACATGCACTGGTTGTTTCACTTCAATTATAATTATTAGTTAACTAGTAAACCATTTAACCAATTAACTAGGTTCGTCAGAGTCCTTTCATTGGCATTTGTGACCTCATCAATGACGTACCCTCTCCACTCCAGGTCATATAAATACACACATACATACATACACAATTTCACTCTCATATTTTACAGTTGATGGGTTTTTCAGTCAGAAAATGAATTAACCAACTGCAGAATCCGTTGCACCAACATAAATTATCCTTCCCATGAAGAAATGGGGAAAAAACAATCATTGCACAACAGAAATTCTTCATGTGTGTATGTGAGCATGAATTGAAATGTGTGTGTGTATGAGAGATTCTTTGTCTCTTCTGTGTGCGTTGCTGTTTTCTAAAATTGATAAAAACATTATCTTCAAAAAAAAACAAAAAGAATAATGATAAAAAAAATCAGAAATTCTTGGGAAAATCCAAAGAAAGTAAATATTCCAATCCTGTGGAACATGTTCAAGCCATGCCAAAAAGAGAAATTGAGTAATATTGCTGCTGCTGATGATGATGATGATAATTAAGATAATGAGGCTGATGAGAAGTAGTGAGGGTGGGAATACGTATTGACCTGATACCAGATCTCAATCCCATCTACCTGCTGCTGCATGTTGGGTGTAATAATCAAACTGTGTCTGTCTCTTATTTACTTCGACATCCATCCATCTGTCTGTCTATCCATGGATCTCTCTGTATATATTCTGAGAGAATGAACCACGATGTAGCATTGTGTGTTGTTACCTAGATATTGCTAGATCAATCTGTGTCTTACATATTATGATAACGAAATATAATATAAACTGAAATATCAAAAGCTTTTTACCAGACCAGAACATTGTACATAAATTTTAATGTTCTTAGGCCGTTATAATTCAGGGGTTATTTATTCCCTGATTATTATTATTACTATTAATATTATACATTATATACCTTTACCAAGAGAGCAGGGGGTTTGTTGTATTGAATAATAATAACCGGTTCTGGCTACATTCTGCTGAGATATCCAGACATTTCTGACAAGCAAGAAAGCAAATCTGCTTCAGATATATTTGTACTATTTGTGAAATGGTTTTATATATATATACATACATATATATATATATATATATATATATATATATATATATATATATACACACACACAATACACACATCAATGAATATATCTATTATTGCTGGACTTTGTTGTTATTTACATGAAATATTTTACATATTTTTCCCCAGCCCCACTGCAAGAGAAGAAATATTAAATGAACCGATTGTTAATTCCTGGTGCAAATTTTTTCACAAATTTCTACTGAGAAGCAAAACAGCTTGTGATATATTTTCCTTGAGAAGTAAGTAGATGAAGACTTACTTTCTTTAAGGAGGCAGAATCTTGACCCCTATTTCATCATATACATCTTTGATCCCCCCTTTTTTTTATATACTGTCATCCCACATCACACCAAGTGGAAGGTGTGTTCTGTTGCTGCTATGGAGCAGGGTTCAATCCTGCCTATACCCGCAGTGACTGGCCATGTCACACCAGTAATACCATTAAACTGTTTCTGG
Source organism: Octopus bimaculoides (assembly GCF_046866305.1). NCBI lineage: Eukaryota > Metazoa > Mollusca > Cephalopoda > Octopoda > Octopodidae > Octopus > Octopus bimaculoides. Next base: position 776,474 of record NC_142954.1, read on the forward strand.
CTCCTTAATAAAGGGACTCTGAGTATTTTATTTAATTTTCTTTTTATTTTTACTTGTGAGAAAAGTTGTTTTATTTTTAATGTATGTTTATATGGGACAGTATTTGTCACAGAATATCATTTCAAATTAAGGCCCTCGTCCTTCCACTTGAACTCATACCATCTCATCATCTAACCCCCCCCCCCCCATCCCCTACAAGTGTCTTCTCAACAGGGTCATTTATCCTACTCTGAGAAGAACAATTTTCACACCACCCCCCTCTCTCTGCAAACTCCCTTCCCTAAAATATTAGTGTTTAATTGTCAACAGTCAGTATAATATACAGATCCTTTTATTTAGTACATGAGAAGACTGGGTCCATTATTGAGAAATCCTGATATTGCACACCGTTCAAATAAGAATGTGTGATCAATTCTAAGTGGTAATTATATAAAAAAGTAATTATGTTAATTATTCAGCTCATTAATTAATGACTTCATTTTACCTAGTCCAAGGAACATCAGAAAAATTCATGTGTGGGCATGTATGTTTATACAAAAACACATGCCTATTTATACACATGTGTATACAAGCATGTATCTACACACTTCATAGACATGTACAGTATACATGTGTGTGTGTGTGTGTGTATAGATGTGCCAGGTCAAAAAGAATGTTGGTATGCCATACTGCAAATCTTATGACCTATGCCTACGTGATATGGTGAATAGTAGAATTCCTAGACTACCTTGTAATATTTAGGATCTAGTTTCAAATACTGCCTGGATCAATTTTTGCCTTCCATCTTTCTGAGGTTGACAAAGTACCACTCATGTATTAGGATCATTATAATCCATTATATACCTTTGAACACGGTACTCCAGTATGGCCACTCTCCGATGACCAAAATGAGTGAAATAACATTATTATAGACACACACATAGGCATACACAGATAAGCCATGATGTGTAAAGACTTGTAGTTAAAAAATTAAAACTGATAAAAATGTTGATAACTAAATTATATGTCTCTCTTCGTTTATCCTGGGTGTTTAGTTCCAATTAAGCACCCAGTTAAATGAATAACAGAACATATGGAGAAAATGGGTTTCATTTAGAAACCCCAAGTCCTTAGCATTGCATCTGGTCACTGGGGTTCATTTTTGCCTTCCAAGCAGAATCTTTGACTAATCACTGACCCGTGTTATCACAGATCAATATGTGATGAGTGCAATCTGGTTCATTGTTTGAGTGTACCCTGTTATCCCAAACTAGTGATACATAAGGATGGATCTATTGATTCTTTGATTGACCTCTTAGTGATTGCTTCAAGGTTCCATTAATGACAACTTCCAATTGATACTGAAACAAATTTAAGAATCAATATATAATATATTGTTTACTAATTCTTATTAAGAATGTTAAATTTTGATGAGAATGCCAGAGCCCTTGTCCCAGCACCCTTTTTTTGCTTTGTAGAACCTAACCCTTACCAAATGTATAAATTTCAACCCTAAATTTAGAGGAATTATCAATATTTTGAAATACATCTCCACTGTAGCTTATCAATGATAAACTAATTACTTTGGAATTTGTATATTCAACACTAGCAAAGGCCCAAAGTACTGTGCCTAATACAATATATAATCCGGCCCTTCCTGCCTTTGATGGTCAAATTGTATGGGGAGTCCTGCCCTTCAGTTTGTTTAAGGCATTTACTGCTCGACCGGTTTTCCATATGCTACCATTTATAGTCTGTTACAATGACTGTTATAGTTGTTAGAAGTATATATTCACATCTACATATATTTAGATATATACATATATATGTGTGCGTATATACATATATATATATTATAAGATATTCAAATGTACAAGTTGGGAAAATATTGTTAAAAGTATGCTTTTTTGATATGGTTAGCTTTGACAGATATTTTAACATGTGGTTCTTTTAAACATGGATAGCTTTACAGACATTTTAACATGTGGTTCTTGTTTGTTTGATTTTTTTTTTAAACATGGATAGCCTGACAGACATATTTTAACATGTGGTTCTTTAAAACATGGATGATAAGCAAGTGCGATGTTTTGAATTTGTACTTTCACACTTGACAAAAAGAGGAAAAAAAAAAAACGCAAAACAAAAATCAAACTGTTTGTAATAATAATATTAAAAACGATAATAATTGTCATGTTGGATGCGATACTGTGATGCTCTAGAGTATTTGGTAAAAAAAAAATATCTTGCCGCAAAAAAATATACTGACTTTTTTAAATGAGGATGGGTGGGTGGTTTTTTAATACATCCCTATTATTATTATTATTATTATTAAGGTAGTGGACTAGCAGAATCGTTAGCACATTGGGCAAACTGCTCAGCAGCATTTTGTCTGGCTTTACATTCTGAAGTTCAAATTCCACCGGGGTCGACTTTATACCTTTCACCCTTTCGGGGTCGATAAAACAAGTACCAGTTGATCGCTGGGGTTGATGTAAATGACTTAACCCCCTGCCCTGAAATTACTGGCCCTGTGCCAAAATTTGAAACCATTATTATTATTATTATTATCTTTAAAGTTTGGTGTCCCAATCTACCCCTTGGTTCCCAGTTGACAGTCTTGCATAATATTCACTTTAAAGAAATATCAAAGAGAAAGCATAAAATTCTTCGACCTACATGTTTGGGGGTAGGGGGTGGGCGGTTTTTGTTTTTTGTTCTCATGTGGATTTATCTCAAAATTTTATACACCTCTCAATATGAAGAACAAACTTTTTTTTTTTTTTTTTCAGACTACATTTTCTTGATTGTTTCCTTTTTTTTTTTTCTTTAAACAAATTAATTAAATTAAAATTAAATCTGAAAGCTCAGGAATAAGTTCTGAAATCTCTTTCTTTTTCTTTTCTCCACATTAGTTCATTTTCTTCTGTTTCATTCCTTTCATACACACATACATACATACATATATATATACATATATATATATATATATATATATATATATATATATATATACATATATATATATATATATATATATATATATATATATATATATATGGACAAACTCATACATATATGGACAAATATATATATATATATATATATATATATGTTTCTACTTTCAATCTAAAAGAATTAATTTTCCAACATTCCTTAATTTCTCACTCTCCTCTCCTACATAGTAATAATAATAATATTAATAATGTTTGGAATAACGTAATTTATTATGAACCAAAATAATAACAATAATAATAGTAATTTGTTTTTATCAATGCAACTCTGATGTAGATAAAGCTATAAATGTGTAAATATTGGGTTTAAAAAAACCCCTTTGGATTGTAGAAGTCGTAAGCTGCTCACTACTATTTATAGCTCTATCTGCTTTGAGTTTGTCCATAAAACGAATTATTTTATATTCTCCCAAAGTTTCTAAAGTCCTTTGGTGTAAATGATAAAAATGATACGAAATTTGTTACATACCAAAATAATAATAGAAACGGAGAAAGAAAGAAGGTTGACCACAACCCATTTGAATTTATGCCCTGAGCGTTCGTTTCCTGATTCTTTCATTCTCAGCTGTAATTCCTCTTTCATCATAACACTCTAATACACATAATTGTTACTGTTTTGTTTTACTTTTTAAACTATTAATAATAATAATAATGATAATAATAATTTTGATACTAACACCAAACGTTTACATACAACAGAAGATTGGGTGGGGGGAGGAGGGGGGATGATAATATGAAGAAAAAAAATGTGTAAAACAAAACTTTAAAAATATTCTTTAATATAAATTGCCTTATATAACTAAAACTTCCTGCCAAGTGGTCCTTCAAATTTGCCCCTATACAGCTTTTTCTTGCTTCTTATGTATGTACAAAAGAATTTCCGAAATTTCTCAATACTTGTTCAATAGTATAATTGTTGTTGTTGTTGTTGTTGTCTAGCCAATGTGTGACTAACTATATAGATGAAATAGAGTTGGTGGTGGTTCGTTGTTGTTGTTGTTGTTGTTAAACCCTAGGTTAATCCTGATTGAGCAGGCCTATGACCAAAGGCATCCTTCCAGTCATAACCATTATGTTTATCTTTATTTTTATAAGTTTACCTAAGATTACATTTCTTAATGTGTCCTCCCCACTTTTTCTTTTAAGCTGGTTGAGCACCAGTGGGTAGGATAGGTTGTTTAGCAATTCATAGTGTAACAGGATCTTTGTTGTGTAAGGTAAAATACAATATAGTTATACTTTTTTTTTTTTTTTTTAAGTGGGGTCTTTTCCAGTTTTCCAGATTTATTACTCTTATTTTTTATTGGAAACTGAAAATATGAAACTGTGTACCACGCTGAATTAATTCTTTACTACAATAATTTTGTTTACTTGTTTATTTCTCCCCTTCTGTGGTGTGATGTCTTCACCAAAATTACGCCAACCTTGTTTCATCTATATTTCACATATGTTGCATAAGATAATACACATATTTCCAACATTATGATATGTTCTCTGATCACATTTCAAGAGACTAGGAAAAGTCATCGGTAGGGAGGGAACAGTTTGTTTTGGGTTTTTTTTAATTACTTTTGAGGGGGTGTTTTTTTTTCATTTTTGAGGAAGTTCTCGTTTATTTCTCCTACCTCTCTCCTTCCAAGGGGCACAATTTATTTAGGTGCGACCTGACCTCATTTCCCCAACCCACTTTCTCTGTCATTAACCTGACTTAAACTAATGTCTTTCTGTCATTAACTTCACCTTTAAATCTCTGTTGCCTGTCTTTGTTCCACATTTGATCTTGCTGTGCAACACTTTTGGGCAAGTGTCTTCAACCAGTCTCCCATTGATCAATGCCTTGAGGATGAAATATATTAGTTGAAAGCTGTATGGAAGCCTAACGTGTGTGTGTGTGTAAATTGATGTTAAATCTTTTCAGTATTTACTCCTTGAGATGAGGTAACCAAAGAGTCAGATTGTGTACCACAGATCAGTACAATATGAATAAAATAAAATTAAAAAAAGCATGAAGATAGTACCCCATCATAACTGTGATGTGTTGAGAGAAACCAAAAAGAAAGAAAGGTAGATCAGTGGACTAAATGCTGTCTCATTTAGCCCCCTCCTTTGGCGGTTGAAGATCAAATCCTACAGAAGTAGTTTGAGTTCATATTTCATTAATCCCTCCAGATTAGATTTAAGTAAAGCTGATAAGAAAATGTTAATAGCTTTTTAGGAATTTTCCCTTTTTTTCCAAATCCTTTTCATCCCTTCACAATCGACAAGAATAGCACCAGTCAAGTACTGTGGTTTGACGTAGTTCAGAAAACCACTTCCCCAAAATTTCACTGGTTTTGTGCCATTATTATTATTATTTGATTAAGAAGACAGCTGGCACAATCGTTAGCATGCTGGCCAGAATACTTAGTGATTTTTTTTGTCTGTCTTTGTGTTCTGAGTTCAAATTTCACTGAGGTCGACTTCGTCTTTCACCCTTTCAGGGTCAATGAAATAAGTACCAATTGAACACTAGGGTCAACTAGCCCCCCATCCACCTGCTCCCCAAAATTTCAGGCCTTGTGCCTATAGTAGAAAAGATTATTATTATTGATATACATTTGTGAACAATAGCGTTGTTAGACATGTCTGAGAAAAGATGGTCTCTGTACTCCCCATCTGGAACCCTGAAATTCTGTCGGTCAGAATGGCTCTGGTCACAGTTTCTGGAAGTTACTTTTAATATTTCCATAACTGAAATGATCAGCTGGCAGAATCGTTAGCACGCCAGGCAAAATGCTAAGCAGCATTTCATCCATCTTCACTTTCTGAGTTCAAATTCCACTGAAGTTGACTTTACCTTTCATCATTTAGGGGTTGATAAAATAAGTACCAGTTGTGTACTGGGGTCAATGTAATCAATTTACCACTTCCCCTCAAATTAGTGGCTTTGTGCCAAAATTTGAAACCAATATTTCTATAACTCAGAGCAGAAAACTCCTGTGGATTTAATTTAAGTGACTCCAGGGCTAAATTCTGTGAAATGTTGATCTTGGCAAGAATCTACCTGTGACATTGTCCCTTTACGTTAAACAAGTTCACATACTGCCAAGGTGGACTTTGCCTTTTGTCCTTCAATAAAATAGAGAAGTATCTACCGATCAAGGACTGGGACCAATCTAGTCAATTTACGCTTATTATACACAGAATGCAAGTTGTGTTTGTGTGACAAAGTGAGTGTTGTTGTGAGAGAGAGGAAAGACAAAATAAAGTAGAACAACTTGTTGAATGCTTTACTCTCTCTCTCTCTCTCTCTCTCTCTCTTTTTCTCCAATGTTTGGTTGTTGTGTCTTTTTGTCCCTTCAGGCTCAATAAAAGAAGTTTTCACAAATAGCAGGGATCTTGTGAATTGTTAGGACTGTTTCCTGTTAAAAATTTGCATTTGTGCCTAAGGTAAAAAAAAGTCATCATCACCATCACCATCATTATTATTATTATCATCATTATTGTTATTATCAGAACAAGATTATTATAGACAATGTGCAGTTAGATTAAACACTTTACAGTATCTCATATTCGTGAGTTCAAATCCTATTGAAGTTGACATTCATCCCGCCAAGGGCAGTATGTATGTATATATAATATGAGAAATTGAGATGACAAAAGAATAGACAATTATCTTATGAACTGCATTAGCTTACAGCTGTTTCTGCTACACGATGCAATGCACTCAGAGCTGAGTGCTTGAGTATCAGCTTATAGTTTCATCAGAGCCTCAAACATGAAGTGCCACTCTGTACTCAAATAACACCACATTCTGAAGCATACCTGTATTGAGTTCTACACCAGGTTATTAGTATCTCAGTACCTAAGTGAAATAGCAAAATATGTGTGTGTGTGTGTGTGTGTATAAAAACCCCTTGTGTTTGTGTGTGTGTATACACACATCCGTATGCAGGTCTGTCAGATACTAAGGGATCAGTTTCTTTGATGATTTAACCTTCAACTTTTCATAACAAAACAAAATTTAGTGCCTGGAAAAGAAAAAAGAAAAAAAGACGCTCTTGTATGTTATTTAAAGGTTTCTATAAATACCATAACTCTTTACAAGAAGAAAGAGATGATGCTGTGGCAATAATGCCTTGCTGACCTAAATCTGTGGCCTAATTTTGATATCCTGTTATTGCTTCTTGGATCAGGACTCAGAAAAAACATGCTATCACAACAATGGTTTTTTTCCCCTTCCTCCTTTTCTTTTAAACTATGGCCCAGCACCTATTCTAAGATATTTGGTGCATTGGCAGAATCCTTAGAGCATTGAACTAAATGCTTTTCAATATATCCGTGTCTAGTTACAACTCTTTAATGTTCTAAGTTCAAATCCTGCCTAGGTTGATAAATAAAATAAAATACCAGTCACATACTGGGGTTAATGAAACTGACTTAGCCACACCTCTCACCAAATTACTAGCCTTATCTCTAATTTACATTCTGAGTTCAAATTCTGCCAAGGTAGACTTTGCCTTTCATCCTTTTGGGGTTGATAAGATAAGTACCAGCTGAACACTGGGGTCGATGTAATCGACTTACCCCCTCCCCTCAAAAACTGTTGGCCTGGTGCCAAAATTGAAACCATTGTTGTTGTTGTTAGTGATGATGGTGAGGGGGAATGGTAAAACAACCAAACCCCTTGAGATCATATCCCACAACTGCCATTATATTTTGACCCCTTCTAAGGGGGCACATTTAATTCTGTTTTGCCAACCACTTCATATGATTCTTATTGAAATCATCATCCTTGCCTTGCAACATTTAGTTACATCCTTTTTTTGTTGGGGGGGGGGGTTCAAGTCCCACCAGGGTCAACTTTACCTGCCAGTCTTCTGAGGGACCAAATCTAAAATTCCTAGTCAAACCCTAGGATTAATTACATCAACTGTGACCCATGCCCCCTCCCCTCTAAAAAACTTAGCCCTCTGCTGCCATTGTTAAATTTAACTGTTATTATTATTATTATTGTTATTGTTATTGTTTTCATTAGGATGATAGGTTGGCAAAATTGTTAGCGTATCAGACAAATTCTTAGTTGTATTCATCCTGGGTCTTTTTGTCCTCAGTTTCAAATCCTGCCAAGGTTAACTTTGCCTTTCATCTTTCCTGGGCCAATAAAATAAAAGTACCAGTTACATTCTGGGGATCACTGCAATAAACTAACCTCATAACCTCATTCTCCCCCAAATCCCTGGCCTTATGCCAATGTAACAAAATTATTATTATTATTATTATTATTATTATTATTATTATTATTGGGGCAACAGAATGATAAAATCAGAAGATGAAAATGAAATGTCTTGCAATATTTTGTGACAGCTTTTTTTAAGGTTTTGAGTTCAAACCAAGCCAAGGGCAAATTTGCCTTTCCTCCTTCTGGGGGAGGGTGATCAAAGAGAGTAACATCCAATTTAACCACCTGTTCTCTTCTTCCCTCCCCACCACACCGAATGTGTGCATTGTTACTGCTAAATTGGCAGAGATGGGCATGGCTAAGTAAACAGGTAAAAAGTACTTGTCCCCTTCGGTAAGTTGAATTCAATCCCTGCTAGAGTGTTAATTTCTCCCTTTTGTCTAGGGACTGTTTAACCCTTCAGCATTCAGGTTACTCTGTCAAAAGTAATGTTTATTTATTCACACTGTCTTGAATTAATCAAACATTGTCTCATAGCTTTGAGATTTCAATGATGTGATTGTTTACTTTTAGAATGACATTGTAGGGTAGGTGTGAGAGGCTAGATCTGGTCAGTTTTAACTTATGGCCATGCTGGGATACTACGTTTGTTGTTGGTTCATCTTCCATATTACAGTCAGGGATAAATAGAAAGAAGGCTGAGAGAGATTCGTTTAGCAAACTAGATTTCATTCGTCCTTTTTCTTTCACCCTTGTGACTTCTCTCTTTTCTATTCTCTCTCTCTCCAATTCCTGACATGTCCCCTACTCAAACCCCTTAGAATCCAGGTTACTCTCTCAACGATGTGATTGTCTATTTTTAGAATGACGTGGTAGGATAAGTGTGAGAGGCCAGATCTGGCTCATTTTAAAGGCTAACAGGCTAATCTTGCCTCCATTTCTCAAACTTAGATTCTGTAAAATAGATTTTGTGTGTATCTGTGTTAAGTCATCATCATCATCATCATCAGTTTTTCATAGACTGATGCAGTATAAGGTAGGTAATGCAGTAATGTGTTCTGTGTTACCTCTATGTTTGATAGTCAGCCTCCGTTGCCTGTCCTCTGACCTTTGTCCATCTTACAATTGACCGACTGTCTCTCCCTCTGCCTCTCTGTCTTCCTTTTCCCCCATCATTTACAAAATCATCTCCAAAGTGCTTCAGAGCATCAAAGTCTGTTTGTTTTTTTGTAATGATTACTCCTACTAGAGGTACCACCACCACCACCACCACCGCTCGTGTTGACTATCATCATCATCATCATCATCATCAAGGCAGGACAAATGGCTGAAACCAAGAGTACTGGGCTAAATTAAATGCCTTGTGGTGTTTTATTCTAAGTTAAATCCCTACAGAGTTTGTCATTGCCTTTCATCCTTCAGTGGTTTGATAATTCCTGGGGGCGGTCATTCGATTTGTTTCCCCCTCTCCTAAAAATCTGTGTGCAGGAGTTGATAGAAAAAGTTGTTACAGGGATTGACAGATCCATCAATTAGGGCATTAGACCAAATGCAGAGCAGCATTTCTTCCAGTTCTTCAAGTTCTGAGTTCAAATCCTGCTTACGTAAACTTTACCTTTTGTCTCTCCTGGGCCGATATAATAAAGCACATCTCTCTTCATTTATCGCAGATGTCTGGTTCTGAAACAACAGTGTTGGATGAATGATAGGAGGATATATGATTAAAATAGGTTTTGTTCTGGGGACCCCCCACCACCACCAAGTTATCCTGAGCATTGTGGATGGTCATTGGGTCATGATTTTGCAGTTCAAGCAGAATCTTTAATTGATTGCTTACCTGTGTCATCACAGATCAATCTATGATAAACATAACATGGTTCACAATAGATGAACCATGTTAGACCAGATCAGTGATAAACGAAGATGGATAAACCAATGAAATATTCAGTTGATGTGACCAGCTCAACACTACTCCCCAAATTTCTCACCTTGAGCCCATTTAAAAAAAGATTATTATCATTATATTACTGTCATATTTTAACCCCACAGAGGTCGACTTTGGCTTCCATCCTTGAGGGGCTCGATAGAATAAAACACAGGGGTTCTTCCACATATTTGACCGTTTTCTCTCTCATCAGAACGTGACCTTCTGTCCTCTTTTAGAAGCAAGGTTGACTTCACCTTTCATATTTTAGTGGCTTCATGAAATAAAAGTACCAATACACTATTGGTGTCTTCAACTGCTGCCTCTCCTAGCAATCATTAACTCTGATTAATTGTCATCGTTAAGGCAGGATAGATGATGACTAAAGACAAGAATGAAGTAATTTTCAAGATTTTTGTCTCATGGTTCCAAATTCACTTTCATTATTGACTTTGCCTTCAATTTCTTTTTCTTTTTCCCCTAAGGTGAATAAAATACCAGTGAAACACTGGGGTCCAATCAATCAAATCCCCCTCCCCTTGTGCCTAAGAAAGCATATTATTATTATTATTATTATCTTTATGTCAATAATAAAAGCAATGAGCTGCCATAAACATGGTAGTGGTGGCAGTGGTGGACCATTGTACTAAATGCCTTACAGTATTTAGATTTGTCTTTGTCTGGTCTGGGTTCAAATTCCACAAAGGGGAATGGGGGGAGAGTTTTTATCCTTCCACTCCTCTTCCTGTGCCAGCATTGACCTTTAAAAACCATTGTTGTTGTCGTTGTAGCAGAAATAGTAGACTGGTGAACTAAATACCTTGTGGTGTTTAGGTTCCATCCAGCATCCCGTCTAATTCTTTCCCTAACCACTGAGTGGAAATCTTTTATGCTTTTAGCAAAAGGTATTTTGAGACTGTGACACATTTTGTATCTGAAACTGTTTTTTTTTTCTTACCTGAGGCTCGTTATGAAAACACACCTGTCTTAAATAGATTCTCATCATTGTCCTATGTTGACATTTACATTTTCATAGCTGCCGAAATAAAGCAGAAATTTGTGTGTGCATGTGTGTGTGGCACCATTTATTTTGGTGCTGCGGAGGTGAGAGCGAACCCTGTCTTCAGTTTTTGGAAGTAGTGGCAGAATTGTGTGCAATGCCCCAAAAAACTACTATTGTATTTTGTAAACTAAAACGATTGCGACAACATTTTGATGTGCATAGTGCCATTGCAGTACTTTTGCAATTGCGACATGGAGAGGGACTGTTGGTTGCATATTCAGAGTTTAAATCCGACCCAGACTGATTTTTTGACTTTTAAACTTCTGTGGGAGGTTACTTAAAATAAGCACCCATCATTTTCCTGATGGCTAAACACATATACCCTTTTCCAAAAACATTTGTGGCTATGTGCCAATTTTAGAAATTCTTATAATGTCACTCTACTGGGGTTTTTTTTTTTTTTTTAAGAAATCTATAAAATCATGATTGTTAACAAACACCATTCTGATTTTTGTCACTCTCCACCACAGATATCTGAACAATCCTTTAATAACCCTGTGTGCTAACGTCCTATTTTCTGCACTGACCTGTTCTGTGTCATTCTGTATGTTTTGTGTTGTGTTGAATGCTAAAAATCAGCCAGTTTCTCTCCAAGAGAAATTTTAAAGGCATGAAGATGGCATTTTTTTTTTTTCTTTTGAGAGACGAGGAAATGGGAAGTTGTGATATTTGTGCCTTTCCCAAAATTATTCATTCAGTAACACATGTAAAGTGGTTTCAACCAGGTCAACTGGCCATCACTGCCTACCAGTCCTGTAGTTGTAAAAGTATTAGAGAGACGACATGAGAAGCATTTCTCTATTATCCGACCATAACTAGCCTGTTTGCCCTGTATGTCTACCCTTCTGTTGTGGCCTTTAGTTAATCTCTCTCGGTTCATCTTACTTCTCTCTCTCTCTCTCTCTCTCTCTCTTTGATTTTAACCAGCAACACTACCCAGATTGCCACCACAACCACCAATGCCATCAGCACCACTTCTGACTCAACCTTCACAAAACTGTCACATCCACCATCTATCTGCACCATTTATCCAAATACTATCCCACACTCACCAATGCCACCTCTCCACAGCACACTGCACCAACCACACTCTGTATGTAAGCACCTAATTTTCAAATATGTAAGTAGATAGTTTGAATTCTTTCAAAACACTCTGTATTGCCAGTTGTTTGTTGAGGTGGTCAGCTCAGAAATTTGTCTTGCCTTTAAAGACACCATTTTTTCCCTCCCCTTCTGTGTGTGTGAATCCTTGGGATTGTCTTGCTGGGCTATTTTTGTTCTTGTATATTTAGTTTTTATTTTATTTTATTTTTTAGATGTTTCTTTATTATTATTATTATTATTAAGGTGGTGAGCTGGCAGAATCATTAGCACACCATGCGAAATGCTTAGCTGTCTTCATGTTCTGAGTTCAAATGCCATTGGGGTTGACTTTGCCTTTCATCCTTTCAGGGGTCGATAAACTAAGTACCAGTTAAACACTGGTTCTATATAACCGACTGGTCCCCCCCCTCCAAAATTTCAGGCCTTGTGCCTATAGTAGAAAGGATTATTATTATTATTATTATTATTATTATTATTATTATTATTATTATTATTATTTTGGCTGTCTTGAGAGGCCTCATTGTTTATTTTCTCATTTTTAAACAGTTTAATTTAATTCATTGACTGCTAGAATGGCTGTGTAGTTAAGAAGTTGGCTTCGCAACCACTTGTTTCCGGGTTTGATCCTCCTGTGTGGCACCTTGGGCAGGTACGTTCTCTAAATAACCTCAGTTAATGAGATTCAGTAGATGACAATATCTGGAAGTTCATCAAATACACACACACACACACACTCTTAAGTATTGAGTACATTATTGAGTAAGAAAGTAAAACGGAAATCACTTTAACGAGAACCTTAAGCCAGGAGACTCTGGCACCATGCCCTACCACAATTTTCCCTGGCTCCACCCGTGAGGCATTTGCCCCGTGCTGGGAATCACTGCACTAGACATCCAGGCTTAATCCAAGTTTTTTTTTTTCTATTATACTATTGTTTTTCTTTTCTTTTCTTTTCTTTTTTTTCAAATCTTGTGAATTTGGTAAGTTCTGTTTTGTGTATGGAGTTAAGTTCTGCTCTTTGTAAGAAGAAGTTCTGATGGTATGTATGTGCCTGGCAGTGTGTCTAGCTCAGAGCCAACCTGCAAGACCAGGATTCAGTTCCGATTCCTTATTACCAATTTGGTGCTAATTCTTTTAGGAAAGGCATCAATACTTGTAAGTTCCGATTATGCCACCACCACCCTCTGTCCCCTTCCTTGCCTAGAAAAATGATTGGGATGGGGTCATTATGGTGCCTATGAAAAGGGATTGACTTTAAATTGAGGATTTTATATTAAAACAAAATTTTTTACTTAATGACAAACAAAGGCGCAATCCTGACCGAATGAAACAGAAAGAAAATTGTTTTCCATTTTCGCTTGTTTTTTTAAAAATCTTTTCGATGTGAACCCTATTGTTGGGGTAATAACCCCTTCAACTTGTCCCATCTCAAGATATATAATTTGTTATTTGTTTTTTTTTTATTAGTGGTGCCCCTCAAGGTCTGTGTGAGTGGAGGGTGACATTACATTCGATGTTTATTGGAGCAGAACTGAAGGCATCGGCTGTTTCTTCTCTAATTTTCTTTTTTTTTTTAATTGTTTTAAATGATTAAATACTGTACAAAGTTTGTAAAATACACAAAACCCCCTGCATTTTTGGACAAGGGACAATTTCTAAACATACGAAAAAGAAGAGGGGTGAGGAAAAACAAAAAAAAAGGAAGAAAAATATTAAAAAAAAAAAACATGGCATCTGTATGTTTTATTGTTGTTGGATTGATTTGAAACCCTGGCCCCTGGACTTATTTGTTGATGGGGTAATTTGAAACCTGGGTTTATTATTTTCTTCCTGAAATATTTTGAAAAAACAAACAAAAAAAAGAATGCTTTTGTAATTTTTTTTTTTTTAATTCTTTCCTCTGAAGTTATTTAAAACAGATTCAAGGGGAAAAAAAAAAAAACAATTTAGTTCATTCCAGCTAATTACAGTTAAATAAAGCTGTGGTCAGTTGCTAATGATGCAAGCTAACGAAGTGCTCCCTAAGTTATGGTGAGACTGTGACTCCACCACATGGAACTGAAGTCTTAGAAAAACTAAGGGTTTGTAATATCAAAGGGATACATGATTCTCCACCAGTGACAAGGTGCTACAGTAAGTGAAATTATTATTATTATTATTATTACTAAGGCATCAAGCCGGCAGAATTGTTAGCACGCCAGGCAAGATGCTTTGTAGCATTTCATCTGTCTTCACATCCTGAGTTCAAATTCTTCTGAGGTCAACTTTACCTTTCATCCTTTTGGGGTCAATAAATTAAGTAGCAGTAGTGTACTGGGGCTGATTTAATCAACTAGTCCCCTCCCCCAAAATTTTAGGCCTCGTGCCTTTAGCAGAAAAGATTATTATTATTAAGGTGACGAGCTGGCAGATTCTCTGTGTGAAGAAGGGGCCACAAAGCAGCTTTGACATAGTAACCAAATCTCCTCCAAATCTTTATAGTAAACCCAATAATTGAAATAAATTTAAATATCTTAATTTTCTTATAAAAATTGTTATTGCTTTGATGGCCCAACAGGCAAGGGTGTTTAGAAATAACAACAAAATACTCTAGTGGAGGTTTCAAATCTCTGCCAGAAATTACAAGATGTCTTATTAAATATTTTTATCTAAGCAACCAAATTTTCATCAACAAAAAGATTGTGTGTGAAGAAGGGAGTCATAAAACAGCCTTGACATAGTAACCAAATCTCATTCAACTCTTTGTAGTAAGCCCAATGATTGAAATAAATTTAAATATCTTCATTTTTCACAGTAAAATTGTTGTTGCTTTGGTGGCCTAACAGGTCAGGATGTTTAGAAGTGGAGGTTTCAAATCTCTGCCAGAAATTACAAAAGACATTATTAAATACTTTTATTTAAGCAACCAAATTTCACTCACCAAAAATATTGTGTGTGTGTAGGTGTGTGCAAAGAAGGGACCACAAGGCAGCCTTCACATGGTAACCAGATCTCCCTCATATAGTTATAGTAAATACAATATTTGAAGTAAATTTAAGTATCTTAATTTTCTCATAAAAATTGTTGCTGCTTTGGTGGCCCAGTAGGTAAGGGTGTTTAAAAGCAGTAACAAGACACAGACAGAGGTTTCTAATCTCTGCCAGGAATTACTGGGGGTCTTATTAAACATTTTCATTTTTTATCTCTAGAGATAAAAAAAAAAAATTGAAAAATTTTAATAAGATCCCTTAATGCAGGCCCTGGGTAGGATGTTCAATGTGGCTGTCTAATTATGTCGCTACCCACGAGACCACCAAGACACCCAACATTAATGTAGTAAATTAAGAGATATTTGAATCTATCTCATCACAGCTAGTTCTCTTGCAAGTAAAACCACCTACAATGGGCCAGCATTGCTATCCAGGAGGTGTATCTCTCTCATTTGCCTCACTTTAGATAGGGAGATATAAATTATTCAGTAAATGTTCTTGAGTGCTAAGCCCTGTGGAACTTTGTTCCTGCACAAGATTAGCAAAATAGAAGTACAGTAGAACCTTGCTGTACGAGCCGAGACTCCTGGGAAATTTTATTCTGGAAGTACAAGCAGAAATCTGCAGCACGAGCACACTAATTGTCCCATCTTTAAGGTAATTCAGTTAAAAAAAAAACAGTTTACATATTTCTTTTGCATTCTCTTTTTTTCATAATTGTCATTTTACTTGTAACAACACCTTTTCTGTTTTAAAACCAATTAAAAATTGTTTTTGAGTGTTTTTTGGGGGACTGGAACAGATTAATTTTAATTAATTTCAATGGAGAAATTTGATTAGGAAGATAAGCTTGGTCATGGAATGAATTAAGCTCTTACTGCAAGGTATCAATGTATCGATGATGTCTTCTCCTTTTAATCCCTGATCGGTTAAAGAATATCAGTTCTTCTCTATGGAGCACAATTTGTTACTGCACCTAAAAGATCAGGTCCAGATTGTTACCTTTAGGCTGTAAATAACTTCAGGGAGTCATTTCATTTTTCCATTATAAAGAAAAGAAAAGAAAAGAAAAAAAAATATTAAAAAAAAAAAAAATAAACAAAAAAAATCTGCTGAAATGTGTGAGTGTGTGTATGTGGTGACACTCAGTGTAGCTTGTGTGTTTGAGGAAGATGTGTAAATTCAATTCCATTCCCTTCTCTCTGCTGTGGGACAGACAGCACAATCCTTAAAGGAAGATGTGGCTGTCATTCATTGAAAGAGTAAGAATGCACTGAAAGTTTGTTGATTTGGCTGTTTTGAGATCTTCGCAGTTTGAGAAGAGCAGGAAAGGAAACCCAGAGTGTGCCATGAGTGTCACAGAGCACACAGTGCCATGTAAATATTGTTATTGATGGGAGAAGACTTGTGTTGGGTGGGTGGGTGGGTGAAGGCTTGCTTTGTTGTAGTGTTTTATAAACGGGAGGGTTTGGGGGGAGGGGAGTGGCCACCCGGCTCTTGCAGGGTGCTACGCCTAGCGTATGGGAATGGATGGGGGGGGGGGGGGTTAGGTGTTAACTAGCGTGCACCTAGAGTCCAAAGTGAGAACACCCACCATGAACGGCAAGAAGTGAAAGTAAGTTTCCCCTTGCACGTAGAGAATGTAAGGGGTAAGGAGGGAGGGAGGGGTTGTCTGGTTCACAAAATACCTGCAAAAAAACTACCCCCCTTTTTTCTCCTCCCCTCGTGTGTTTATTGTGTGGGTGGGTGGGAAACAGTAGCTACCCCTGCACCAGCTGAGACAGCACCTTAGATCGTTTAGATAGCTGTGTTTACACTGCTTTGTCAGTTCGAATTTGTTTTGGTTGGTTTGTTTTGTTTTTAATTCAATGACTAAAAAAGAAAACAAAATAAAAATAATTTTAAAAAAAGGGATAATAAAGGTAATAATGCTGTGACACTGTTTATTGAACACTGGAATTTCTTTTTTTTTTTTTTCTCGCTCCGTTTTGTTAAGGGTATTTCGTCCACAGGTGGGGTGGCATTGTCTTCATATAATGTTGCAAAAACAACAACCCTTTTATAACATTTTTTAAAGAAATAAACGTATCAGATTTGATTTGCTGTTGGTTTTTATCATTGCAATTATTATTAATATTATTAGTATTATTATTAGTATTAATAAGGTAGCGAGCTGGCAGAATCGTTAGCTTGCCGGGCGAAATGCTTCCTGGTATTTCGTCTGTCTTTACGTTCTGAGTTCAAATTCCACTGAAGTATTTCCTGTCATTTGATTTCTTCCTTTTCTATACAAAATGTGAAATGAAGTGTTTCGGCTCAAGAATACAACACACTGCCCAGTCCTGGAATTGAAACCACAATCTTTCAATCATGAGTGCAACATCTAAGCTCTAGGCCAGGGCTGGCCCACAGCCGCAGACGTTTATCTTGCAGCCTCGCTTGATACTTTCTTGTAAGTATTGTGTTTAATTTCAAAATAAAATTATTTGTTTCAAAATAAATTTAAAATTTATAATTGGCAATAAAGCAATTTTATAATTTTAAACAAATGAAAAACAATAAAAGAATTCTTGATTATTTGTGCATAAAGTATACAAGTGGCCCACAATGTAATTTGAGTTGGCTAGGCCATGCACCTTCACATAATCATTGGAGCAGGAGACATCTTGTGTTCTTAAGCATAATGCTTCAATTCACATCACTTCAGTTAACTCAGCTGCAAAAGGGGTAACTCTGCAACAGACTGGCATTTCGTTGACGGCGAATGTTGGCTCGCCTGCCTCACCAGTAGAATGGCATTGTCCGAAAGCTACAATAATGCAACAAAGTGCATTGTGACCAGTGGTGTGCAATATCCAGTAGTCAGGTTGATACAGTGATAGCAATGTAAGTAGTAACAGGACATGACAACAAAAACAAAAAAGACCAGCTGACTTTAACTAGCACAGTGTAAATTCATTCTATTAGCCACAAAGCAAAAAATATGCAAGATTTTTCACATGAAATACTTTATTTGTTGCCTGAAATTAAAATGATGGAGCTTTGTTTCTTCGGTTAGAAATCAGCACCCTTTTTTTTTTATAGGAAAGATTTTAAATGGGGGGGGGGGGGGAAGACACATTCGTAAAACATCCATCACTAGCATACAAACCGTTTAACTGGAAAGGTTTACAGTTAAAGAAATTCTGCCAACAGGACAAAAAAATTAATCGGTGGTTGTGAAAGTGTAGTAGTTTGCATATTTTTCACTCAGTGGTTTAGCTGTTTAAAAGCAAAGAAGAGGTAGGTGTTTTTGAGGTGGTTGTTGAAGATGAAATGGTCAACATACAAACAGCATGGATGGATGATGCCACCTTAGGGCATTTGGTAGGCTTTAAGATTTGGTTTTCAGCTCTAGGTTTTCCCAGCCGGAAGAATCAGCTTTGTGCAGTTTAATCTCAACTTTTTTCTCGGACATCTCCACTGTACTTTGCAGTGGATCAATGATCTAGAAAAAGGAAGAAAAAATTACATAGCCATACATTTGATATATTTACATATTTTGAAATGTTGTAACTGAGAAATACTTTACATAATAAAACCATTTCCTATTATATATAAACCTAAAACATGCATTAAATGATTTCAAAATATCAGTTATATATATATATACACAAAATTCCTTAGAAGTGGCAGCAGTATGTCATCGAGCTAGGGATCCAAGACCTCACAGAAAACCAAAAAATTTTAAATTTCACTCCAAAGCTATTAGCATGGTTCTGGGTGTGTATGTATATATATATATATATATATATATATATATATATATATATATATATATATATATATATATATATATATATAAAAGCATCTCAATGCAAGTTTATCTGTTACAGGTCAATGATAGAACAACTGCATGCAAAAGAGAAACAAAGAGAAAGTGTACTTACACCACACAAGACTAGCTTCTTCTCAAATGCAAACTTTCCGGCATCGTACTTGAGGTAGATGTCACACGTAACTTGATTGACCACAACATAAGATTCTTTTGGTACAACTAACTTGGCATAAATGGTCAGTGTAACAGTGGAGCCAGTCTGGTGCCAGTCAAAACGGCAGGCCTTGCCATCAACCTACAACAGAGAAGAAGAAATAACAGATTTATTGATTGGTATACCATAACGTACCAAAGATGAGGATCTCAAGATAATAGTGAGGGCCCGGGGGGAGGGGGTGGAACCAATTATCTCTGTAGTCGTTAAGCCCTGTCATTATCATCATCACTTCACATCCATTTCAACAGTCTCTGAGGGCTTGCAAAGACCATGGACGCAGCCCCGACAATTTTGACAATTAAACAATAGATGATGATGATGATGATGATGAGGGTGATGGTAGTGACAGTGAAGATGATGATGATGATGATGATGAGTGGTGGTGATTATAATGGCAGCAATGATGGTGGAAATAAAAACTGGTTCACAAAATCAGGGTGAGGACATGTGGGACAGACCTACAGCACTCCACACCACCACAACAACAACACTTTTTCTTCATGAAAGACACGCACACGCACACACACACACAAAGGCTGGTTAGTACTGACCGTTTTCTTCTTCCACAAATGTTTGCCAGTTTTGCATCCTGGTTGGTTGAGGAAAGATGAGAAATCTGTTGTTTTAATTTCACAGCAGGACCAATATTTCATTCTTAAAAAAAAGAAAGGAAAAAAAAACACAATAGACATAAGATTCAGTTCTCAAAGAGAATGCACACACGCATATGCATTCATGCATGTGGATCTGTGTATATGTGCGCATGTGCATTCATGCATGTGTATATGTGTACTCTTTATGGCCCAATCAGTAGGGCTGTAACCACTTACGATGATGATGTTGCTACAATGAAATATCAGTTCTTTGAATGCAAAACTTACATCAACACAGAGCAGTTCAAAGTCAGCTGAAGCAATGATCAAACTTCATTAGTCACTGGAAGGGAGAATTAAAGAACTTGGGCAAGGAGTCACAAATTTGGAGAGTCTACCAATTGCAGAAGAATTACAGAACTTTTTTTAACATTGATCTCAACCCCAACCCCCCAAAAAAAGAAGAAAAAAGAAAAAAATAAGAAAAAGCCAACTGTAAACTTACCCTTCATGGAATACAGCAGTCCCAGAATGGTATTTACAGTTCTCCTTATTGGAACTTTCCCCCTCATAAACCTGAGAAACAGGAAATAGGAAATGTTGTGACAATGTATCTGAGACTCTGTAAGAATCGGTATGCTATAAGAGTAGGTGTATGTATGGTTACAGGAGAGTTGTAACATAGTAGTGAGGAGATATATGTAGGGTGGCGTATTAGAGAAGAGATGTATAGGCCTGCAGTGTGGGGGCAGTGAGGAGGACAAGTGTGTGAGGGTGTAGAGTGGCAGTGAGATGCTGTGTGGGCTATTGCTGTTATTTAGCCCCAGGTCAACCATTATTAAGCCCTTGAATCAAAAGCATTCCAACCACAACTATTTGTCCTTTTAAGGATATGTAGAACTATATTAGTTAAGTGTTCTTCCCTCTTTCTTTAAAATGGAAAATTTGGCTGCCATTTCTAGCAGTGAAGTCAGAAAGGTTTCTTTGTAGGTCTTTCGTGTGTGTGGGTTGTGGTGAGGTGTGACGGTGAAGTCATGTGGAGTGGAGTGTGGCAGAAAATTCAGATTTGGAGTGGAGTATGGCAATCGAGTTATATAGAATGTAGCAGAAAGAGAGAGGGTTGCACGTTCTTACCTTCCCACAGCAGGCATTGGCACAAGGAGTTCCGACAACAATCTCAGAAGTCTCGTCTCATGGAAAGATAAACACAAGAGAAATTACTCAGATATTGCCATAAAAGTGTGACTTAACCCCATCATGCTGTGTCCCTGGAATGGCAGGAACAGCCTAAACATAATTTCTGCTGGATTCCCATTAAAGCAGTAATGAACAACAGACATGGAGAAAGAAGAGAAAATACTAAGATTAGACAAAGGATCACATTGTGGATTTGTAGCCAAGTGTGTTTATGACTCGTTGTTCATGGGATCTCCCAAAGCTGTTGTTTACTTTTCATCATCATCAATTACAATCAACCCCCAGTAATTAACTGGTGCATATTTTATCAACCCCAAAGGGATGAAAGGCAAAGTCGGCCGCGACAGAATTTATGAGATTACTATCGTATAAGAGTCTCGTAGTCTGTGCCATAAGCAAGAATATCAGTTCTTAAGAGCTTCATAAACAGGAAAAACAAAAAGCAGTTCCAAAGAGAAGAATCTCACCAGTTTCATTTTGCTGTAAATTGAGTTCTTCCATTCTCTTCTGCAGACATTGGTTCAAACTGTCTCTGACAATCATCTTTAACGGTATGGTGGGTTCATCTAGAGAAGGCCGTTCTACTGGAACAATGCTCTTTGGGATGGTAACCTGAAGACGAGCAAACACAACGTTGTTATCATTACCATTTCAAACATTTCTCTCATCTTTACCATTTAGAGTCAATGTCTAATCAATACAGCATGGCACTCTGTCGATTCAATTAATGGAACAGCCTGCTCATGAAATTAACATGCAAGTGGCTGAGCATTCCACAGACACATGTAACCCTTAACATAGTTCTCAGGGAGATTCAGCGTGACACAGAATGTATCAAGGCTGGCCCTTTGAAAGACAAGTGCTACTCATTTTTCCCAGCCAATCACATACAGTTAAGTCATTAAGTCCCTACCACAAAATAATATGAAATTAAAATGATAAAAAGATATAAACTTACTTCTTTCTCCTCAATTTTAGGTGTTTCTGGTTTCGGGAGAGGGGTCGAGTTGTGTCTGCCTCTGGTGCATCCCTAAAACATATCATATTGAATTATTAAAAAAAACCAAAATTATGATGAAATAAATATTATTTTAGCTAATCAATCAATCAATCACTAAATGAAAGAAAAGAGAATAAATGTAAACTTACTGGGAAGTCAAGGAAAACGGTGAAATCCACACTTGACTTGTTACAACAGGACCATTTCTTAATCCCTTCATGGAATATTGGTTCACCAGGATGATAGAGACAGGCATCTGTTGGCGAGACAGGGATAATTAGAACTGAGTTAGGCCAGGCTTACATGGAGGACAAAAGTTAGACCAAAGAGAGAGAAAAAACAAAAGTGTGACCAAGTCTACTGGTCAGACAAAGACAAGTTGTCCCTTTTTTATTAACCCTGTTAAATTTATGGACTTGTACTTTCAGTGGCACTTATCCCAGATGGGTTGAGCTGGCACTGGCCAACAAGTTGACCATTCAAAGAAATATGTACCATGTATCACATGTAGCACACAGAAGAGACAAAGAGTTAAAGGCAAATTTGCTGGAATATCACTAACGTCAAGGTGCCTTAATGAAACTGAAGTACAGCAAGAGTTCATATTAAAACATTTCTAGAATATACCGTGACTGAGGTTCTCATCGTTATTTAACAAACCGGATGACAAACTTTCATAGTACCGATGTTAATTCCTCTACAGTGTACTCCAAGCAAGCTTACCGGTACAAACCGACAGGTTACAGCAGTAACGAGCAACATGCGGCCAGCGGAACTTCTTAAATGGTAGGTCTAACGAAAAATTACTTTGAAAATTTTTAGTAATGCGGCTGGTTTGATATAAGCCAAGTTTCATGCGACTCGCTACTCGAAAAGGGTTACCAAAGCCTTGTTTACACGTACGGTCTCTAAGCTAGGGTTTTCTCCCCTGCATATAGTTCGTTACTTTCACAGTTCTACCGGC
>NC_142954.1:804472-809472 GCF_046866305.1 Octopus bimaculoides
CATACATATATGTACATATATGTATGTATTTATGCATATATTTATATATTTTTATATGATCGAAGGCTACGCATTCTTTTCCAAGTAAGTTTTATCTATGTGTGTATATATATATATATATATATATATATATTACAGTCTGACGTAGTCTTATAATGCCAAACACTTAAAGGATGCGAAACTATTAGTCACTCTATAACCTGACATATATTTAAATGCAAGTAAATAAATTATTGCTTCTAGCCTTTGGAGTGGGTTTCTTTTTCACATGTATGATCCACAGACCACACACACACAGATTTCGACGCGGCAATGTAAACAACTTGAAGGCAACAATGATTTGAAGATCAGCTAAACAGGTTTTATGTGTGTTACAAGTTAGTCACACCCACACACACACATGGTGATTTGGTCTATCTCTATACATGATTGCCATCTCTGTGCTTCTTTGTTGTCATTGACATTTGTATCGGTCCATCCATGACTTCTCGGCTGATTATTTAGTCCCAAAGCATATCTGCATGGTTTTATGCATAGGTGACAGGCGAAAGTTGTAACTTCCTTCATATTGAGCGAATTAGATTTTGTGGGAGATGGTACTTGTGTGCTGCAATTTGTCTTTTCAGACTTGAAATCGATTTGCAAACTTTTTGTTTACATTATAGATAATAGTTCAGTATTTGTGTACGGCTTCAGTCCGTTTCAGTCGAGCAAATCAACCCCAGGACTTATTCTTTGTAAGCCTAGTACTTATTTTATCGGTCTTTTTTGCCGAACCGCTAAGTTACGGGGACGTAAACACACCAGCATCGGTTGTCAAGCGACACACGAACACACATATACATACATACATATATATACATATATACAACGGGCTTCTTTTCAGTTTCCGTCTCGTCTACCAAATCCACTCACAAGGCTTTGGTCGGCCCGAGGCTATAGTAGAAGACACTTGCCCAAGATGCCACGCAGTGGGACTGAACCCGGAACCATGTGGTTGGTAAGCAAGCTACTTACCACACAGCCATTCCTGTGCCTATATACATGAGTCTACGACTACTATCCAGCATCATCGTCATGACCAACACGATTACTACCAAGCAGCCTCTACACCACCAGCGTCAACACGACTTACTATGTACACCAAACCGCCGCGGCACATCTCTCTCTTCGATTCTGTTAGGTGACTTAGCTTCACCACGATAATAACAGACAAGAGATCTCAGCCTGCGATAAACGTCTGTCCTCAAGGCCCTGGCATCGAAGCCAAAACACAACTAGTGATAAGCTCTGCCAAACGACGAACATCTGTATAACAAGAATCACGGCCCGGCATCGATGCCACGACATCACAACTAGTGATCAGCACTGCCACACTCAGCCTCCCCAACTTCACATACAGAACTTTTTCTAGAGTGTACTAAAGAACTGGTATAATTGCTCACATGCTATTGACTCTCTTTCCATCTGCTGTAAAAACTCACACACATGTATCACTCACATACACACTTTTCTTTGTATGACGGCCTGTCTTTGATTATGTTCTTATATGTCGCATTCACACTCTCACACAAACATACATCTTTAACGCCATAATAAATATCTCTGTTATTCATCTAATACGGTTGTGGTCTTTCATTACTGGTCATGTATGTTATCGTCGTATAACATATCATGTATATCATCATTGATATATATATTTTGTGTTCGACCGTGTGACACGTTTAAATAAAAGGAGTCCTCTGTTTTTCCATTCGTCACCATTTCTCCTTTTTGAGTTCGCACGGTTGTTCCCTTACATCATCATCATCATCATCATCGTTTAACGTCCGCTTTCCATGCTAGCATGGGTTGGACGATTTGACTGAGGACTGGTGAAACCGGATGGCAACACCAGGCTCCAGTCTGATTTGGCAGAGTTTCTACAGCTGGATGCCCTTCCTAACGCCAACCACTCAGAGAGTGTAGTGGGTGCTTTTACGTGTCACCCACACGAAAACGGCCACGCTCGAAATGGTGTCTTTTATGTGCCACCCGCACAAGCCAGTCCAGGGGCACTGGCAACGATCTCGCTCGAAAATCCTACAGGAGCCAGTCAGGCGGTACTGGCAACGGCCACGCTCAAAATGGTGCATCTCATGTGCCACCCGCACAAGAACCAGTCCAGGGGCACTGGCAACGATCTTACTTGGCTTGCCGGGTCTTCTCACGCACAGCCCATTTCCAAAGGTCTCGGTCCGTAGTCATCGCCTCGGTGAGGCCCAATGTACGAAGGTCTTGCCTCACCACCTCAGCCCAGGTCTTCCTGGGCCTACCTCTTCCACGGGTTCCCTCAACTGTTAGGGTGTGGCACTTTTTCACGCAGCTATCCTCCTCCATTCTCACCACATGTCCATACCAGCGCAATCGTCTCTCTTGCACGCCACAACTGATGCTTCTAATGTTCAGCTTTTCTCTCAAGATACTTACACTCTGACGGGTATTCACATTGACATTACACATCCAACGGAGCATACTGGCTTCATTCCTTGCGAGCTTACGTATGTCCTCAGCAGTTACAGCCCATGTTTCACTGCCATGTAGCATGGTTGTTCGTACGCATGCGTCATACAGTCTGCCTTTTACTCTGAGTGAGAGTCCCTTTGTCGCCAGCAGGGGTAAGAGCTCTCTAAACTTTGCCCAGGCTATTCTTATTCTAGCAGCTACACTTTCAGCGCACCCACCCCCACTACTAACTTGGTCGCCCAGATAGCGGAAGCTATCGACTACCTCTAGTTTTTCACCCTGGAATGAGATAGAAGTTGTTTCCTGTTTGTTTGCAGTCTTTATTGCACCTGAACATCTGCCACAAACAAAAACTAACTTGCTAGTTAACCTGCCTTTGATGTTGCTGCACCTCTTATGTGTCCATAGCTTGCACCGGGTACATCTTATAGAGTTACTACCTACTCCTTTTCTACATACTGAGCAGGGCCATCTACCTGAAGGGGTTTGTGTTTTATCTACCTTCCTACTTATTAGGATTTTGGTTTTAGCTAGGTTGACTCTAAGGCCCTTCAGTTCTAGACCTTGCTTCCACACCTGAAACTTCTCCTCTAGTTCTGATAGTGACTCCGCAATTAGGGCAAGGTCATCAGCATAGAGGAGCTCCCAGGGGCAACCTGTCTTGAACTCCTCTGTGATTGCCTGGAGGACTATGGTAAATAATAGGGGGCTGAGGACGGAACCTTGGTGGACCCCTACCTCTACCCGGAATTCATTGCTGTACTCATTTCCAACCCTCACCTTACTGGCCGCATCTCTGTACATGGCTCGCACAGCTCTCACTAGCCATTCTTCTATCCCAAGTTTCCTCATTGACCACCAGATAAGGGATCGGGGGACCCTGTCAAAGGCTTTCTCCATGTCAACGAAAGCCAGGTACAGAGGTTTATCCTTGGCTAGGTATTTCTCTTGCAACTGTCTCACTAGAAATAAGGCATCAGTAGTGCTTTTACCTGGCACGAACCCAAACTGCATCTCATCTAAATTGATTCGCTCCCTAATTAGTTGGGCTATGACCCTCTCTGTAACTTTCATAACCTGATCTAACAGCTTGATGCCTCTGTAATTATTTGTATCTAAAGCGTCCCCTTTACCTTTGTAGCAGTTGACTATGATGCTGCTACACCAGTCATAGGGTATGACTCCTTCGTGTATCACCTGGTTCGTAATACGGGTGACTAGGCTATAGCCAACACTGCCAGATATTTTGAGCATCTCTGCAGTGATTCCTGATGGGCCGGGGGCTTTCCCGGTCTTCATACTCTTAATTGCTTTATCTACCCTGGTACTATCAACTCGGATAGCTGGTCCCTCTATTGGGTCGACATAAGGCAGGCTCTCTTTCTCCCATTCATTCTCTTTATTAAGCAATCTATCGTAGTGGCATCTCCAGACCTCTTTCTTTGCATCCTCATTTAATGCAAGCGTACCATCATCCATGCGAACACATTTCTCTCCTACAACATCACTATTCTCTCTCCTACACTGTCTTGCAACCCGAAATACCTCGAGTCTTTGGTCCTCACGGCGCAGAACATTGGCAAATCTTTCCTTATCTGCTTCCCCTCTGGCTAAATAAACCTGTCGCCTAGCCTCCCTTCTGGCACATTGGTACAATTTCCTGCTACCACCGTTCTTCCAGTCCTTCCAAGCTTGTTTCTTTTGTCTAATAGCCCTGTCTACCTCCTTGTTCCACCACCACGTTACTCTGGGTTGGGAGGGGACCTTACACCACCCACAAATCTGGTCGGTGGCTTTCAACAGGTTGTCCCGCAGAAATCTCCAATTGTCTTCCACGTTGTATGATGCTATATCCCCTTCTATTTCGTTAAATGCTTCAAGTAACTTGTCTCTAAGTCTCTGTCCGTTTGCAGGGTCTTTAAGCTTCCACACCCTTCTTCTCCAAGCCTGTCTAATTCTGGGCACCCATTTTGCCTTGATCCCAAAGTCGCTAACTACTAATCTATGTTGTGGGGTACATTCTTCGCCAGGGTAGGTTTTGGCATTTATAAGCCGCCCTCTTTCCCTATTTCTGGCGAGGATGTAGTCGATTTGGCTAGAGTGTCTGCCGGAGCGGTAGGTGACTAGGTGACTGGCAGGTTTCCTGAAGTTGGTATTGCAGACCATAAGATTGGTTGCATCACAGAACTCCAGCAGTCTGGTTCCCTCCTCGTTGCGGGAACCGAAGCCATAGCCTCCATGTATGCCATGGAAGCCCCCAGCACGACGTCCGACATGACCGTTGAAGTCTCCAGCCACAAAGAGAAGGTCCCTGTCACTC
Organism: Octopus bimaculoides; assembly: GCF_046866305.1. Taxonomy (NCBI): domain Eukaryota; kingdom Metazoa; phylum Mollusca; class Cephalopoda; order Octopoda; family Octopodidae; genus Octopus; species Octopus bimaculoides. Next base: position 809,298 of record NC_142954.1, read on the forward strand.
GTCGACGAGGTAGTTTGCAAGAGGGTGTCATAGAATTGGTCTTTCAGACCATCTGGTAGCCCAGGTTGAGGTGCATAGGCTGAGATGACAGTAGCTAATCTATGATGAAGCACTAGTCTGATCTTAAGTACTCTGTCACTTACTCTAACGACCTCGATTACCTTATCCACCCATT
>NC_142954.1:811972-839472 GCF_046866305.1 Octopus bimaculoides
TATTTAAATAAAAGTCCTATTTTTTAAAAAATTTAAAAGTGCGAGTAGAGCAATGCACACATGATACCCTAAGGTCTAATCTATTATTGATTAGATTAGGATTGTTCCTAAGTTTAAAAATTTCATATATTTCCATAGAACACAATTCACATCCATATCTATTATTTCTATAAGGTTGAGCTTTTCTTATAATTTCCCATTTAAGGCTAAAATTAATACTATATACACACATATAAAAAGCACCCACTACACTCTCGGAGTAGATGGCATTAGGAAGGGCATCCTGCTGTAGAAACCTTGCCAGATTAGATTGGAACCTGGTGCAGCCTACTAGCTTGTCAGTCCTCCATCAAACCATGCTAGAATAAGTACTAGGCTTACAAAGAATAAATCCTGGGGTTGATTTGCTCGGCTGAAGGTGGTGCTCCAGCATGGCCGCAGTCAAATGACTGAAAGAAATGAAAGAATATTTATACACACACAGTTCAAGTTGTACAGAAAGAACAACAATGGTGGACAAGCTAAAGATTTTTTTTTGACCCCCCGCCTTGTCTCTCATTCCCATTTGTCCTTCCAGTCACACCTTCCTGCCACACCTGGCCTCTCCTTCTTTTCCTAATCTGATACCTGTAAACACGTCCACCTTTTTTCCTTATATGGCTACTTGTCTACTAACAATTTATCTCACTGGTCATTTGATATATATATATATATATATATATATATATATATCTTTTTGTTTGTAATGTGCCATTTGTTCTGCGGCTAGATTGGTGAACCATTTTATTCATTCATCTCCAAGCAACAATGTAAACATTTTGAGGTAATCTGACCTGAGAATTAGTGAAACGGATTTCGTATTAAAAGTTAGAGCGAATAAACATTGTTTAGCTATGAAGCATATGTAGTTTCTATTTGCCTTTTTCATTCTCTATATTTTCTCTCTCTCTCAAACACACACACACACATATATATTTACATATATTTATCTATACAAATATATTACATCATCTCTGTCTCTTGTGTGTGTGTGTCTGCGTGTGCATATATATATGTGTGTATGGAGATATATACAGGGTGTCCACAAGGTCTGGGTACATAGAGTAAATAAAATCATAACATAAACAATTAAATATAAGAAATAGTAATTTCTTAAAGTACGTGTTAATCCCCATGGACCCAGACTTTATGGACACCCTGTATAATGTATATTCATATTCTTTTACTCTTTTACTTGTTAGTCATTTGACTGCGCCCATGTTGGAGCGCCACTTTAAGTCGAGCAAATCGACCCCAGGACTTATTCTTTTTAAGTCTAGTACTTATTCTATCGGTCTGCCTTGCCGAACTGCTAAGTTACAGTGACGTAAACACACCAACATCGGTTGTCAAGCAATTTTTGGGGGGACAAACACACACACATGCAATCACTTGAAGTTTTTGAAAATTTGACAAGATTATTTTTTTTTTTAAATATGTCGTCTGATATTAATATGAGCATGCTGATGACGCAAATCGCATTCATTTAATTCATCTAGAAATTAATAATAAAGATGTTAGCCGAAGCATTTAATGTTACACAACATTAGACTACTGATAACCTTCAAGATCGAAAGATAATTGTGTTGTTGCAGGAAGTTCAGGCTGCTATTTCTAGCAGGTCAACCAAATGCTTAGAGCAGGGGTGGGGAAACTTTTTAGTGCGGTGGGCAAAATTTTCCAAAGAAAAAGGTCTGCGGGCAGATCACAAGTTCTAACTCTTATATCTGTGTAAATCTTGTATATATTTATGTATAGTTTGATATATATTAATAAAAATAAGTTTAAGACATAAAATTAATGCGTAACATCTTCATTGATGCTACCACTGAATTTAGGACCATTATATTACTCATGAGGTATTCTATATTCTTCAGCTAGTTTATGTAGTTGGGTCTGAAGGGTGTGGTACAAACACAGCAATATGTGTTTTATAGTGGAAACAAAATTTCCGTTCAAATCAGAATTACCAGATTTTCTGTTCGAGCCTAACCGTTTTAAGTCATGGTGGAAACGTGACCTATGTCACAAAGAGGAATATGAGTATTGTATAAATTTTATGATTGAAAAACTTTACTTTATTTTATACATACAAGTACAGCAACCTGCACACGCAATAAAATGGGCTCGTGGGCACAATTGCACCCATGAGCGGGAGTTTCCCCATCTCTGGCTTAGACCCTTTGTTTGCATAAATATTACATGCATCATCATCATCATCATCATCGTCGTCGTCGTTTAACGTCCACTTTCTATGTTGGCATGGGTTGGACGGTTCGACTGAGGACTGGCGAGCCAGAAGGCTGCACCAGCTCCAGTCTGATCTGGCAAAGTTTCTACAGCTGGATGCCCTTCCTAACGCCAACCACTCCGAGAGTGAAGTGGGTGCTGTTACGTGCCACCATCACGAGAGCCAGTCAGGCGGTTCTGGCAACAACCATGCTCAAAAGGTGTTTTTTTAGGGCTACCTGCGCAAATTCCCCACACTAACCTGCAACTATTCCCCACACTAACCTGCAACTATTTTTGGATCAACATTAAATGCTTTTAACTCGGTTAGCTTCCTAATTCTCCACTCTGGAGATAGAAACCATGTCGACCTGTTGTTTGTATGCTTCCATTACTGGTTGTATATTCTTGAGTTTTTTTGTGATCTACATCGATGAAAATTGTGGTGTGATTCCAAGACCCTAGAAACAGCTCTCGGATCCGTAACCCTATACATTCTCCCTCTAATTTTCTGTGTAAGTTTTCTTTGTTAATATATAAATATACTCTCTTAACTCTTTTACTTGTTTCAGTCATTTGACTGTGGCCATGCTGGAGCACCGCCTTTAGTCGAGCGAATTGACCCCAGGACTTATTCTTTGTAAGCCCAGTACTTATTCTATCGGTCTCTTTTTTGCTGAACCGCTAAGTTACGGGGACGTAAACACACCAGCATCGGTTGTCAAGCCATGCTGGAGGGACAAGCAGAGACACACAAACATACATATATATATACATATATACGATGGGCTTCTTTCAGTTTCCGTCTACCAAATCCACTCATAAGGCTTTGGTCGGCCCGAGACTATAGTAGAAGACACTTGCCCAAGATGCCAAGCAGTGCGACTGGACCCGGAACCATGTGGTTCGTAAGCAAGCTACTTACCACACAGCCACTCCTGATTACGAAAGGGTTAAATATAATATTTTTTTAAAATTGTAAATATTAATAGTTGTTGTACAGAAATGTTGATACCAATAAGTTAAATTTATGCAATAACCGATAAAAGATAAAAACACTCGTAATACATACGCACACACGCACGCACACACACACACACACACACACACACACACACACACAGATTGGTAGCTCTTTATTTATAACTTCGTGGCCAAGTTTTTTCTATAGCAACAATAAGCTGATAATATTAAGGAAGTAAAGTGTATTCTAGCCATTCATTTAAATAATAGAATAAAACTTTATCTAATGATAAAAAAATTGAGAATGTTATCTGTGGTTATAGAGTGTGTTAAATTATAAGGCACAAAAAGAAAATTACTCTCCCCAGACACAACAGTATAGATTGACCGTTGACTGGACACCATTCAATTTTTTTTCTCCGTGTTTTTCTCCTTGTCTCCGTATTCTTTCTGTTGAAGAGCGTAGCTCGAAACGTCAAAGACTTTCCGTATTCCCGAGCGTCATACTAATACATCCTTTTGTTATTTACACCACCTGTCCTCGTCTGTTGTTGTTTTTTCGTATATTCTCCCAGTATATATATATATGAGAAGACCCGGCAAGCCAAGTAAGATCGTTGCCAGTGCCCCTGGACTGGTTCTTGTGCGGGTGGCACATGAGATGCACCATTTTGAGCGTGGCCGTTGCCAGTACCGCCTGACTGGCTCCTGTAGGATTTTCGAGCGAGATCGTTGCCAGTGCCCCTGGACTGGCTTGTGCGGGTGGCACATAAAAGACACCATTTCGAGCGTGGCCGTTTTCGTGCGGGTGACACGTAAAAGCACCCACTACACTCTCTGAGTGGTTGGCGTTAGGAAGGGCATCCAGCTGTAGAAACTCTGCCAAATCAGACTGGAGCCTGGTGTTGCCATCCGGTTTCACCAGTCCTCAGTCAAATCGTCCAACCCATGCTAGCATGGAAAGCGGACGTTAAACGATGATGATGATGATATATATAAAGTAAGGGATTCTTCCACCCAGGTATTCCAAATGTAATTCAATGCAATTGCAATGTTAATTAATCGATGCAATTGAAACCTGTTGGTCTCAAAGGCTGTATATGATTATCCAATTAAAGGTAATGCTATTACTACTTTGGAGTAATCTTTATTTGTAGTATTGCCAATCATCATCATCGTTTAACGTCCGCTTTCCATGCTAGCATGGGTTGGACGGTTTGACTGAGGACCGGCGAACCAGATGGCTGCACCAGACTCCAATCTGATCTGGCAGAGTTTCTACAGCTGAATGCTCTTCTTAACGCCAGTAGTGGGTGCTTTTTACATGCCACCAGCATGAGGGCCAGTCTAGTGGTACTGGCATTGGCTACGCTCAAATGGTGCTTTTTACGTGCCACCTGCACAGGAGCCAGTCTGGTGGCACTGGCAACGACTACGTTCGAATGGGGCATGGCTTAGTGGTTAGGGTGTATCCCTCATGATTTCAAGATCGTGGGTTCTCCTCGTAACGTAGCAGTTTGGCATAAGTGACCGATAGAATAAGTACCATGCTTTAAAAAAGTCCTGGGGTCGATTTGTTCGACCAAAAGCCCTTCAAGGCGGTGCTCCAGCATGGCCGCAGTCAAATGACTGAAACAAGTAAAGGAGTGTGTGTATATATACATATATATATATATATGCATATATATATATATATATATATATATATATATATATATATATATATATGTATACACATACATATATATATATACATACATACATACATATATATATATATATATATATATATATATATACACACACATACATACACACACACACACACACACACAAAGACATACCTCAACTTACGTCGGTAATTGGTTCACATTAAGACTTAACTCGAAAAACGACGTAACGCCGAAAAATCAAACGTTTAACAATTTTTTTTTTTTTTTTTTGCTTATATCTGTTTTAATAAAAGGTTTCTACATAATTTCACATACATTTCATTTCATTTCTCCACTTCTAAGTCTTTTTCTTTTGTTTTAAATATTTTTTTTTTTTTATATTTAGATAATTGTTTTTGCTGAGAGCGACGTTAAGTGAATAACACTGACCGAAATCGATGTCCTTTTTCTTCCCCATTAATTTCTATAAAAAACGAAAACGGAACATAGAGACAAAAAAGACGTAACTCGAAAACGTAAGTTGAGATATTTTTGTATATATTTACACACACACACACACACACTAACGCACATAAACACATACACACATACACGAATTTGTGTTGCAAGATTCCTGATGCATACACACGCACACACACACACAGTAGCTGTTGGTCTACACATATTTATTCTTCTTCTACAAGAACAGTGTGTGTTGACAGTGACTTCGAAGTTTCGGCCAGCATAATCTTTATCGGACTGTCCGAAACTTCATTGTCAATACTTTTCTTGTCAACGGATAATACATACGTACATACATACATCACACACATATATACATACATGCATGCATGCATACATCACCCACACGCCCAAATGCGCACACCGAACGTCATTGTGTTGTCATGGCTATCCAACGTGCGACGGCAGTGCTTCCATCTGTCTGTCCGGCTGACCGTCCGGCTGCCTGTCTATTTCCCCCGCACGTGAGCTGTGTGTGTGTATCTGTGTAATTAACACTGTGAAAATAAAACTAGCCCCGGACCGAACTCGTAATACTCTCTCCCTCCACATTACAATACAAAAGGAAAGGTAAGCTGGCTTCACCTCACTGTTGTTCTTCTTGTTGTTGCTGTTGTCACGCTTTCTGTTACTTTTTTCTTCTTTTCTTCTTTGTTACTCTTGTCCCAAAAGCAGTCGGACGGTTCGCAAGTTGTGGAACGCCGAGTTGAGATAAAGACTTTGCCCTTTTATTTGTTTTCAGTCATTTGCCTGCGGCCATGCTGGAGCACCGCCTTTCATCGAACAAATCGACCGAAGAACTTATTCTTTGTTAGCCTAATACTTATTCTATCGGACAATTTTGCCGAACCGCTAAGTTACAGAGACGTAAACACACTAGCATCGGTTATCAAGTGATGGTGGGGGGGGGGGACAAACATACACACATATATGTGTGTGTATATATATATATATATATATATATATATATATATATATATATATGTATATATATATATGTATATATACATGATGGGCTTCTTTCAGTTTCTGTCTACCAAATCCACTCACAAGTCTTTGGTCGGCCCGGGGCTATAGTAGAAGACACATGCCCAAGGTGCCACGAAGTGGAACTGAACCCAGAGCCATCTGGTTGGGAAGCATATTTCAGTCAATAGACTGCAGCCATGGTGCTGCACCGCCTTGAAAAGTTTTAGTCAAACAAATCAACCCTGGAAATTTTTCATTTTTTTTAAAACCAGATACTTAGTCTGTTGGTCTCTTTTAACCAAAGCACTAAGTTATAGGTAAAGACCACATCTACATTGCTTGCAAAGTAGTGCTGCGGGACAAATCTCTTCAGAATGTGAATATAGATAGATGCATCGGTTAGGATGCGGAAATAATTGATAGATATGTGATGGTTAATGTGATCAAAGTGATGTATGTATATAATTTATTCCAAGCTGAGATATATTGCTTCAAAGTTTATGATTAACAACTGTTATAGTTTTTATACCAACCTGACATAAATATATTACTTCATTTTATACTTATCTTTATATTATATCATACTATATTATATTGTATCAATTTATATTATGTTATATTACATTTCAGAAGAAAGAAAGTGAGATAGTTTTGCAGCCATGGAGGAACAAGTCAGATATTCCATGATAATTGATCTTAAACAGCATGCTGCTGATGAGAGCAAAAGTGAGTATTGAACTGCATTGTTTCACTCTTTCACTCTTCTTCGATTCAGCCACATTGATTGATTTATCTTTTATCTTAATTCATTTTATTTGATCTTTTTTGGTAATTAGTAAGATAGGTTAGAAGGTAACAAGCTGGCTGAATCATCAACATGTCGGACAAAATGCGAAGCAGAATTTCTTCTGGTTCTGTCTGTTCTGAGTTCAAATCTTGCTGAGGTCACCTTTACCTCCTTTCATCCTTTCGAGATTGATGAAAGGTTTAGTGGCTTTTCTTTCTGTTCCTTACATACTGAGCTCAAATCCCAGTAAGGTCAACGTTGCAGTTAATCTTCAAGTACTGGAATCAGTGTAATCAACTTGCTTCTCCTCCTTTTCCTCAGAATTGCTGACCTTGTGCCAATATTAGAAAGAGTTATTATTACTATTATTATTATTATTATTATTATTATTATTAAAGCAGCAAACTGGCAGAATGGTTAGCAGTATTTCATCTGTCTTTATGTTCTGAGTTCAAATTCTGCCGAGGTTAACTTTGCCTTTCCTCCATTTGGCGTTGATAGAACAGGTACCAGCTGAATACTGGGGTCAATTTAATTGACTTAGCCCCCCAGTCCAGACATGCTGGCCTAGAAATATGCGAAAGTCAGTGGATTCTGGATGGCAAAGAAATGTGGTTGGTTTCAGGAGCAAGATTTTGCAATCCAAACAGAATCTTTGACTGATTGCTGACTCTTGCTATCACAGGTCAGTCTGTGATAAGCATAACAACGTTTGCAATTGGGTGTACCATGTTATTCTGGATCAATGATGAAAGAATTGGTGGTTAACGAAGCTGCATCTATTATTAATTTTTTTTTTTTTATATTTATAAAGTATTATAAACATAAACATAATAACCATTTTTCTTCTTTTTTTTTTAGATCTCGAAGATATCTACAAAGTACTAGCTACAGGTAAAGTATTCTTGATATTCTTCTGGGAAGTTTTGTTCTGGTTAGTTGTTCTGGGTTTGACTGTCATCTTAATAAATAAAGGTTATAAGTTCAAATCCAGTCAACAGCTACATACACATTCAGGAATCAGCTACCTGATAATAATTGGCAATCAAACTACTGATTTACTAAAATGCACCAAGTTCAAATTCCTTCTAGGCACCATTTGTGATATTTATAAAAATTTATTTATAAAGTATTTTAAATATAAATATATTGACAATTTTTTTTGGTTTTCAGATGTAAAAAATGAAGAAGAAGTAAATGTAGCACCGGCTATTGGTAAGTTGGTTTTGATCTTCTCTTGGGAAGTTTTTCCCCCAATTGGCTGTTCTGGGTTTGCTTGTCTGTCATTTTATTAATAAAGGTTATGAGTTCAAATCCAGTCAACAGTTATGTACACATCCAAGAATAAAATGACTGATAATGATCAGCAATCAGACTGCTCATTGATTGAAATGTAGTGAGTTCAAATTCCAGAGCTGCTAATCCAGGGGTGTGACTCCCTGATGACTACTAGAGATGAAACAAAATGAAACGTATATATATATATATATATATATATATAAATAAATAAACATTTCTTTTTTTCTTCTCTGGATGCTTAATGAAACTTGATTTTTATTCCTTATGTCCCAAGTTCAAATATCAACAAGGACAACTCTGCCTTTCATCCTTTTGGGATGTTGATGAAATAAATACTAGTTATATACTGTGGTCAGTATCCACAACTATCCACTCACCCACAAAATTTCAGGCCTTCTGCCTGCAGTCGAAAGAATTATTATCTTTATTGTTGTTGGCAGAATCATGAGCATAGTGGCATTTCATCTGTCCTTACGTTCTGAGTTCAAATTCCGTCGAGGTCGACTTTGCCTTTCATCCTTTCAGGGTTGACAAATCAAGTACCAGTGAAACACTGGGGTCGATGTAATTGACTAGTCTCTCCACCAAAAAAAATTCCAGGCCCTGTGCCTATAGGAGAAATGATGATTATTAATATTATTATCATTATTATTATTCTCCTCCTCCTCCTCCTTCGTCCTCTTCAAGGCAGTGAACTGGTAGAATCGTCAGCCCATGGGGCGAAATGCCTAGTGGTATTTCATCTGCCACTATGTTCTGAGTTCAGATTCTGCCACGGTTGACTTTACCTTTCATCCCCTCCCACAAAATTGCTGCCCTTCTGGCAAAATTTGAAACCACCACCACCATTATTATTCTTCTTCATCTTATTATTATTATTATTACCATCCTTATTATTATTATTATTATTATTATTTCTGTTGTTGTTGTGTTTAGATACTTCGGACAGGAACATTGTGAATTTGGGTGATGTGAGAAGAAATATTCCGGACGGACGCCACACATACAAGTAAATATATGCCTTTTTGTTGTTATTTTCTTTCCATAGACCTTTTCTGACTTTCATTTAAGAGACACAAAGAGGAGGAGGAACAAGATTCTCTCAGCAGTATGGTTAGAACTCACCAAAGCCTTCTCAAATGTTTCCCACAAAGAAATCCAACGTTCATCAAAATACTCCCAAATATCTGCAACAGAAACCAAGGATTGGTTGAAGATGAGGTTTGCAGGGTGGTAAGAAATTGGCTTTGTGAAGCTAAAAGGGAATGCGTTTCTGTGGGGTCAAATTTAGAAGGAAGAAAAGAGCAGAGGTGTACATGCGTGCATAAGAATGTATCGGTGTTATGAGATGGGCGTAAGGGAAGAAGTGATGTGTGTGTAGAGGTATGTCAATGTGTAAGTAGAGTGGCAGGAATTAGTGGGAGCATAAAGTATTGATTTGTGTTTTGTTCTCTTTTAAGAAATCTCTTACATGGCAATAATGAAGACATTTTGAAATTGCTTGAACATAGAATGCAATATCCAGATACGGCTGTCGTCCTCAAGGATGAGGTAAGACTAAAGGCAATACATTTCTGTTAAATTTATAGAGTTGATGACATTAAAAGGATTTTTTAAAACTTACAAATGGACTTAAAATAAATCTTTTTCTTTCTCTTTTTTTCTCTTTTTTTGTTTTTTGAACCTTGGCTCTTGAGAGACTTTATCTAAAGCTATAAAGCAATGGCTATCAACTGAGGTCCATGTGACCTTTGAGGGTCCATATAAGATTTCGTTGTTAGAAGTTTATCTTCAATAAAATGGTTGTATTTCTACAATACACGAAATATTTTAACAATTTCTTGTACAGTTAGGTGCAGGCATGGCTGTGTGGTAAGAAGTTTTGCACCTTTTTTTGAAATTAATAAAAATTTCAAAGGTTTTCCAAAGCAGCTTCTCCATATTGGACCTTAATATATGTTAAGCTACTCTCATCCTGATTACCTGACTCCCTCACTAACTATCCTATTCTCACTCAACAGACCCAGCTGACCCTTTTTTATCTGTTCTTATTCTTCCACAGCTATGTCTTGACGATGGTTATTTGCCCCAAGGAAGTTTCACTCCCGGAGGATTTGCTACATCCGTTGATTTGTGCCTTGACATCCGAAGTGCTCGAAACTTTGTCAGGAAAGAAGTAATTCTGATTTACCTCCCTTTTTCCATTTTCATTATTGTTGTTTTAAATGAAAATTTCATTTTTCCTTTGAGAGTTTGTTCCCATTGGATGGTCATTGTCAGCTGGTGTCTTACACTATGGCAGCTTGACCAAACAGTGGTATGTGTGTGGAATTTCATTGACAGAAATTTTGAATTTTAAGAGGCCCATTGTGTATGTGTGTGTATTAATATATATATATGTATATATATACAGACTTTATTAAAAAGCATATTACTCTACCTCTGGTATTCAAGTACTATTCCACCTTGTTTCGCATTTATGTGCTTACTCTGGTATATATCATCATCATCATCGTTTAACGTCCGTTTTCCATGCTAGCATGGGTTGGACGATTTGATTGGGGACTGGCAAACCAGATGGCTACACCAGGCTCCAATCTGATCTGGCAGAATTTCTACAGCTGGATGCCCTTCCTAATGCCAACCACTCCGAGAGTGTAGTGAGTGCTTTTTACATGCCACCGGCACATGTGCCAATCCAGCGGTACTGGCAACAGCCACGCTCAAATGGCTTTAGAAAATCTGCCTCAACAAAGTTCATCTGACTTATACAAGTATGGAAAAGTAGACATTAAATTCAATGAGAATAATTTTTCCCTGCCTTAACCAAACCTCTTGTTTTTTGCCCCATTAATTTTTATCATTTCCCTCTCATTTTTTTACCAGATAAAAGTGAGCAAATTCAGAGCAAGAGAGGTAGAACACCTATGTCGGCTGAACTGCCATAACATTTCCAAAATTTTGGGGTTCTGTGTCAAAAGTGACCGCTATGAGATTCTCCTAGAATATTGTGGTAAGTTGAAATTTGGTTTTGTTGTTTAATTATTTCACTGTTGTCAGTCGTTAGTGTGGAACCATAATGGGTCCAATATCTGAAAGGGTTTTTAGCTGGCTATATTGACCTCAGTACATTATAATTCATCTCTTTTTAATTATCATATGGCTGAGTCTCCCTTGGTGTAAAGGGATATAGCACACAAAAAATACATACAAAGTTGACTTACCATTAAGGAAAAGGACAGACTGAAGCTTGTGGAAGAGGGAAATCCAGGAAGATATGGGATGAAAGGATGAGAACTGATCTAAGTATCTTGAACTTCCTGGAGGTGATGGCAAAAGATGAGGATGACTGGTGACATACCGTTCTTAGTTTTCAAGAAGATTCTTCCACTTCAGCAAAACTGAGCTCTGGTTGAGTTCTGTTTGTTTGTTTCTGTATGTGTGTGTGTGTGTATCTGATGTTATTTATCTCTCAGGCTGCTTCTAATTCCTATGAAAATTTGGGACATCCCAACCGAGAGTTCTCACACCATTTTACATATAGTCATAGACAACAATTTCATCTGGCCTCATTTAAGTCACAATATATGGAAAGGTGAAGAGCATGTACCAATTTCCTTCACTTTTCAATGATTAGCAGCTGAGCAACTGTCTTTTGATATAGACACAACACAGGCCACGCATTCAGGGATAAAGTTTTCAGAAATAACCCAATAGGTTTACCATTAATTCTTTAAAATATTCACGGCTCCTGCAAGTAAAGAATATTAAATGTATGTTGATTGATGTTGTTTCTCTACAGGTTTAGATCTGCATTCTGCTATGCAAATGGAATGGAATTTGATCATCGATGAACAGCTGGACAGTTTCATAACTCAGATTGCTGAAGCAATTTACCACTGTAATCATCAGAATATCTTTCACCTTGATATCAAACGTGAGTCTCCATGTCTTTTGGTTATGTGCATGTGTGTGATGTTTTTTGTTGTGATTTTTCTTTTAGTACCTCTGTCCATCACTAACTTCATTGGCATCCAAAACTGGCAAGATTGATGCTGTCAATGTACCACTTAAACTGTTGCAAAGCAAGACCTGGTGAAAGGATGTGAGCTGCAAAAAGATTCCAGTGGGATTATATTGGGGGGAAGAAGTAATGAGAATAGTAGTCAGTGTGGGGCTTAGAAGTTTGGACACAACACACATGTTGTGAAGAGAACAGATGAATGGGTTGGGAGGTGGTATGACACCAGCAAGTTCTGAGAAGCAGAGGCCATTATTAGAGCTGAGAGAGCAGAGACAATACAGTTGTGGGTAACAAGAGGCTGGAATATCAATCAAATGGCTTTTTTCTGGATGTGGATTATGATGTCTTTGTGTGTGGGAGCAAACCTGCATTCTGGGCCCCATTTGTCAGGAATTGTTGAAGCTTGGTGTAGGGTTGGAACTGAAGTATTTTCAGGTCCTGATGAGAAGGGCCAGTCTTTGAGAAATAGTTCTAGCTATATTAAGAATGTACCTTCACCAGGCAAGATTGTTGATGATAGGTGGGGCCCTAACATTTGGGGTGACCCTAAAAAAATCTAGTAAGTCTGTTGCTCATGTGTAAGTAGTGGTGATGGTGGTGGTGGTGGTGGTGGTGGTGATTGTGTGTGTGTGTGTGGTGTGTGTATATGACAGGAGCTGACCAGGCAGTAGCCTGCACCAGACTTCAGTGTCTGTTTTGGCATGGTTTTTTTTTTACAGCTGGATGTTCTTCCAAATGCCAGCTACCCTACAGTGTGGACTGGGTGCCTTTGACTATTTTTGTTTCTGTCTGTTCCGCTTTTGTCTCATACGTATTTTATCCATTTTCATTCTACAGCCCAGAATGTTTGTGTCTATGCTTTTCAAAACTGCATCAAACTAAAACTGACTGATTTCGGGGCATCAAAGGATGCCAACAGCGAATTTTTCAGTGAAGGTGTTACACTAATGTATGCAGCTCCTGAAATCCACTATGATTGTTGCAAGAAATTCCTGTTACATTGTGACAGAAATTCTGGAAAATACCAAGAAGGTTGGTGTATCTATCTCTGTATTTATAAAATTCTTTGTCTGTCTGTCTGTTCGCTATGCATTCTCAAACAACTCGACCAAACTAAATCAAATTTTACAAGTCAATAGTATTACAATTCACGAGTGCCAACATCTAATGTTTTTTCATTTGCATTAAAACAATATAACATTTTATCTCAAATAATCTTTCTATAGGACATTTTATACCATCACCATGACGTCATATTTTGTATATGAGTGTGTGTGTGTTTCTGCATTAGGTACGTTATTAAATACACACACACATCTAGACATGCATATACATGTAATGACTGACATGTGTGAATGTATGTCTGTATGTATCTGTCTTAGTATATGTATGTGACTGCATGTGTGAGTGTATGTGTGATAATTTTCATTTACATTTGGATTAAAACACACATCCACACATGCATATCTGTTCAATACCCTGTTGAATTTCTGAACACTCTTAAACCCACTGGGATGCCACCGCATAACTTCACACTAAAACTGGGTGCTCTCATTATATATTGCTTAGGAATTTTGACCCATCTCACCTGTGTAATGGAACTCACTTAACTGTTACTTCCGTGAATCCCCTTGTCCTACAGGCAACAATCATAACAGGTAGTCACAAAAAAGAAAATGTCTTTATTCCCAAAATTCCTCTCATACCTACAGATGTTCCATTTGAATCTAAGACACTTCAGTTTCCAGTCAAGCTAAGTTTTGGTATTTCAACCAACAAATCTCATATTTTAACACATTAAAATATGGTATGTATATATATGTGTGTGCGTGTGTATAATTGTATAGGCAGTGAGGTTATTATTAATTATAAAAATATTCCCAAGATCCTTTGTGGTTGTTACCCTGTATGTATCCATATTTGTGTTTTGCAGTTTTGGACATGACTCAGGATTTCTGTAAGAACTATCATACATGTTCAGTGACAGAGAAGTGTGACCTTTTCTCTGTTGGTTTGGTTTGTCTGTTCATTAAGTGGCACAATGACCCATGGAAGTTGTTGTTGAAACAAGTCAAGTACGGCATACCAAAAATGGTATTGTTCCTTCTAATTTTTTTCTTCTTTTTTTTTCTTTTTTGGTGCAGGGTAGGAGAATGGGTGGTTTGAACTCATAGCCTCTACCCCATTGTAATTGCACACACCAGTCAATTTTTCCTCTTCCCATCCTCCTGTCGTCTCTGCTCCCTCTGCTTCTCCATAGAAATTTCTATCAAATGTTCTGCTTATTGTTTCTTGCAAATGCATCACACTGGAACATCACCTTTTCTAATTGTGACTGTCACCCAGGGAACTTGTATACGCTTACTTGATTTGGTCAAAATAGCAGTCAAGTTTTCCTTAAGTTCGACTAACTCTTTTACAAAAGGAAGGAAACTTACAGACACACATGTGGATATACATACATGTGTCTGCATGTATGTGCGTGTGTGTGTGAACACATTTGATATATGCCAATGCATGAAAATTTCAGTCTTTGAGTCACTTTGTAACTTCTACTGAATTCTTAATACATACATGCATGCATGCATGCATGAGTGCAGCCTGAGGATTGTGCTGAAGCACTGGCTGTGTTAAAAATGCTATCTGTCATCGTATGAAATTGATAGTAGCTCATAAAAACATATATTGTGTTTAGTAAATAATATATATATATGTATACACATATATATATACCAAATCAAATTTCAATTATTTTATGTCAAAATGTATTAGGTTGGTGCATAATTATTGCAGCTTTTTTTTCAATAAATTTTATTCAACAAAAACAATAACAACATTTAACGTAAACATCTTTAAATGATTATTCTGGAGCATATTCACCATCTACTTCAATTTCTGCTTGGCGTTTTGTTTAAATTTTTTTGTTGAATAAAATTTATTGAAAAAAAGCCACAATAATTATGCACCAACCAAATAGTTTACCACTGGTTCATCATAGTGCAAAAAAAAAAAAATTGAATTAAGATCTAGCTAAAACTGAATTAATGGTAAAGCATCAAATTGGCTGCAATTGAGTAAAAGTTGACTTTGAGAATATTATTCACACACTGCCATGTATGAATTATATATATATATATATATATATATATATATATATATATATATATATATATATATATATACAAAATTAAGAGGAATGACCAGCAAAAGTGGACTCCTATATGCTAGAAATAGATGCCGAATCACCTAACCATGAAGAATATGTTCTCAAGAAAAAAATTTCAGCAAGACACCAGACTGTAAAAGGGGTCCACTTTTGCTGGTCATTCCTCTTAATTTTGTATGTAATATAATTTTAATCTTCGGATTTTTTTTAATATGCTAGACCACTGGTTTTAATTGATTAATATCAATTTCTACCCTTATTATTAAATTTATGTATATATATATATGTATGCTGTTATTGTAATGAGACTCTTATTTCTTTTTACTTTGAAGTATTCTCGTTATCCGGATATAATGAAGAGCTTGGTTGATGCATGGGGGAGTTTGGCTTCCTTAATAAGCAGCTTATTGACTGGAGACCCTTCAGAGAGGTGTTCTGTGAATGACATTTTTGTATTCATGAAGAGTAAGTATTTGAACTTCTGGATATTGTAATACTTAATCTTACATAATCTTAATCCTTTAGCTTTCAGATTACTCTGTGAAATTTAATGCTTATGTATTTACATTGTTTTTGAAGTAAACACGCGTTATCTTGTAACTAATGAATGAACCAAAAAATGGAAATGAAATAACTAATTTTTTTATTTTGTCATCTTTATTAAATTTCAGAATTGAGCGACAAAAAACATGAAATGGATGTTGCCAATTGTAGACAGGTGATAAATGAGGTGAATGCCGTTCAGCCAACTGAGGAAGAAATGCAGATTTCACCAAATATTCCAAATATGGATTTACTTTTCTAGAAGCAAAATCTTAACACCATAGCATCCGGTTCAGTTACTCTAGCTAATTGATTGCTTGTTAGATGATAAAACTCGGTCTTCCTTTTTTATACAAATGGAGTCTTTGTGAAGATATACAGCATCCCACAGACTCTATTATTTGTATTTCTTCTCTCTGTACACTAAACAATTAATTCAATAATTCATTTATAGTTAAGACAAGAAGTTACACACTTTCTCTTAACATTGCAATGGAATGCTGATGTTGTTCGTGGTTTCCGGAGATGTTGCTGTCTCTGTTTTTCTGCTCCTCATTGCAAATATCAGTTACATTTTCTGAAATTTTAAAAACTATACGGTTTATGAGGTTCTTTGTTTTCTTTTTTTTTTCTTTTTTTTCTCTTCTTCAATCTCCAGAATGACCAAACTTCGTCATTCGTTAACATTTTACCCGTTACAGTCTCCTGGTAAAGTTATCACTTTGCTTTCTTCTAACATTGAATCTCAGTTTAAAACCCTTTCATTAATCAGATTCCTCTGTCGAATGCTATCCGTATTCATTCACAATTGTTTGGAATTAATCATGCATTATCATAGCTTCAAGATTTCAATGACATGATTGTTTATTTTTAGAATGACATTGTAGGATAGGTATGAGAGGCCAGATCTGGCCAGTTTAACCCTTTAGCCTTCAGATTACTCTGTCAAATGCTTATTTATTCACATTGTTTTGGACTAATCATGCATTATCTCATAGCTTCGTTATTTCAGTGATGTGATTGTGTTTTCTCAGAATGATATTGTATTGCAGGTTTAGAATGCTTGATTTCAACAGTTTAAACCTAAAACTGGTGGAATATTTGGGTTGGATAGGACTGATTTAAATGCTAAAGGGTTAAGAAATTAATATAAATAATAAGTTGCTCTGTGGGTTTATTTCCATTGTTAACTGCTGTTAGTTATAGATAGAGCCAAGCTTTATTAGGATATAAGTCTTCAGAAAAAGTAAACGTATCCATTTCTTCTCTTTCACGAAAAGGTGATGTAATACAACTTAAATCTTTCAAATATTAAATGTAAACTTTCATCAAAGTGTGACATCAAAGTACACACTCTGTAATACATTGTGACATCACAGTACACACCTATAACATACTGCGATGTCACACTGCCTGCTGTAACACCCGATGTCACAGTACGACCTGCATCATTGTGACGGTAGCATACAGGCTGAGACACATAGCAATGTAAAAATCATAGTACCAGCATATGTGACAGTGTGATGATACAATCACTGTACATCGTAACACTGATAACACTACATACTGTAACATAGTGATGTCACAGTCACAGTGCAGTGCAGTAAATGTTGTAACATTTGAGATGTCACAGTACATATTGTAACATTGCAATATCGCAGTACATGTAACATAATAATGTTACGCTCACAGTACATTGTGACATTGCAATATCACAATCCTGTACATATAACGTTGTGATGTCACAGTACATAGTAACTTTGCAATGCCATGGTATATGTAACACATTGTGACATTACAACAAACAATATGTAACAAGTGAGGCCACGCGCTGGCAGAATTGTTAGCACACCGGGTGAAATGCTTAGTGGTATTTCGTCTGCCTTCACGTACTGAGTTCAAATTCTACCAAGGTCGACTTTGCCTTTCATCCTTTCAGGGTTGATAAATTAAGCACCAGTTGCATTCTGGGGTCGATCTAATCGACTGGCCTCCTCCCCAAAAATTCTTGGCCTTGTGCCTAGAGTAGAAAAGAAAATATGTAACAAGTGTGATGGCCTTTGGTTTAAAACAGTGGAAGCTTCTACAATTTAAATGGCTGTTATTTAGAAGAAAAAAAAAACATTGGCCTCAAATTTCAAGGATTTTCATATCCTCCATGTTTGAATCTTAGCCTCTTTTTCTTTCTCTCTCTCTTCTTTTCCCCCTCCTTTTTTCTGTAAACACTCATCTTCTTTCCCACTCTCTGTGACACGGATGTTTTTGTTTCCTTTTCTGTCTCTCTCTCTCTTTGTATTCTATTTTTTTGTCTTACAGAGTACTTGGTGCCATGTAAAATAGGCACCCAGTATGCTCTGTAAAGTGGTTGGCATTAGGAAGGGCTGCCAACCATTGAAACTATACTAAAACAGACAATGGAGTCTGGTACAGCTCTCCAGCTTTGCCAGCTCCTACCGAACTGTCCACCCCAGCGTGGGAAACAGACATTGAATGATGATGATGGGGATGAGTTGCTTGGGAAGACTGGGAACCGACACCTTTCGGCCCCTGTTAGAAAACAGGGGCCTCAGAGCTCCGAGTAACATACATGCTGGCTATTACAATCATGTGACCACCGGTGAGTCCCATAATCTGTGGGATTACAGGAATAAAAATTCACTGCTGACAGCAGGAGAAATCTTCAGGGGAAGAACTCCCACCGAGACAGTGTTTTGGCCTGTTTGTTCCTGACACTCTTAGAGAGCCAGGTCTACCTAGATCATGTCCTCTTACATGTGCTCATTTCTCATACCATTTTCATGGGAATTGAACTGTGGTGTAATGTCACTCAGCCATAAAGACCACAAGAACTTACAATTGATTGGAACACTGAGAGCAATGTGCATTGGCACTGGACTCTTTGGTAAATCAATTTCTTGGCATGTTACCCAGCCATCTGTGACTCATTTAGGAAGTCATCTCACATAGAAATATTCCTTTATTAGTTTCCTTATTTCCAGGTCATGTGATATATTTAGAAGTTCTCTTTGTGAACCGGTCATGTGACATATAGAGGCTTGCTCATTGGCCAGTTAATTAACAGGTCATATCACATGACCAGATATTTCTTTCCTTTCTTCATTAGCAGGTCATTTGACATATTCAAGACTTGCTTAGAAATTCATTTATTAATACATGATGTCACATACACCCCCCTCTCCCTTCATTAAGAGGTCATGTGACATATAGAGATGCCCCTTCTTCCCTCCATTGGTTGCTTTATTCATAGCTCATATAATACACACACACATCTCAGAAGTAAATAGACACCGTCTTTTTTAAACATTTATTTCTAGAAGCAAAAAATCATTTGATTCACTTAAATACTTCAGCTTGTATTTAGTAGACATGTCTTCAAACAAGTCTGAAGCACCAGTTAGCATCCGCATAGATAAAACTGCATAATGAAGGCTGTTTATTTACTTTCAAGATGTCTATGTTCATGTGTGTGTATATATATATATATATATGTTTGTGTGTGTCTATATATATAGAAAATGAAAATGCAAAGCATTTGGTATCAGTTGAGAAAAATATATTTTAATCTATACCCACCGGCTCAAAGAGAAACCACTTCTAGCCAGCCTTGATAGGCAGTCTCAAAACCCCATTTTTCAGTTGTATTTCAAGCTGGAGTCTTAGTGGTGCACCAATCTGAGTACTCATAGTACATACTTATTACAGTATGTCAGTTGACAAAAACTATGCTTATATATATTATATTATTATATTTATATATATATATATATATATATATATATATATATATCAACCTATATATTTACTGTTAAAATAGAAGCTCCCTCCTTGGGTAAATATATTGTTTTTTGTATTTTTTATTATTTCAATGACTCTCAAAGACTTTGTGAGGACTGGTGTAAAGGCATGAAATAGTGTTGTGAAATGTGGTAAAAGGATAATGGAACAAGTGTAGTGTGTGTATGCGTGTGAGCACGTACATAAATATATATACAGGCATACTTCAACTTAGGCCATTTCAAGTTACATCTTTTTTTGACTTTATATCCTTTTTTTTTTCTAAAGAAATAAATGGTGGGGGGGACTCAACTTCAGTCAGTTTGTCTCATTTAACGTCGCTCTTGGTGCATATTTAAATGCATAAAAATGTTAACAGAAAACTGAAGAAGGAAAATGAAATAAACACACATGAAAATAGGTACAAAATCTTTATTAAAACAGATATAATGGTAACACACTTAGTTGTGTTAACAAAGGGATGTGGGTTCGAGTCCCACATGGATAGGAAAGCCTATATTTTTTTCTGTCGAGGGCTTATATGCTCCATTATTAGACTATTTTTCTTAGTCATTGCACGAGACATTCCTTTGAAGGTATATATATATATAATTATATATATAGATAGATAGATAGACAGATACACACATATATGTTTATATATATATATACATCATCTTGAACAGATTTTCTAATGGACTAGTTTGCTAGTTACAAGGTCAGTGATCGTATGACACTATAGTCTATATATTGCGAGCGAGGTCAGACCATTGCCGTGCCCACCACTGAGGTGATCCAATAAGATCGAAATTACATGATGTGGTGGTCTTGGAGCTAGAGTGGCAGGAGTTCTCACCCGCTTGTAATGAATGTTGTGTGCAAAACACACTGAGTAACCAGCTAGAGGAGATGTCTTCCTGGGGTTAAAATAGCAGAATTGTTGGTTCTTAGAAAACACCCATGTTAAAGTGTTGATAAACATACACACACACACATATCTATCTGTCAATATATCTCTGTATTTATCTATCTTGGGAACAACTACATTCATAAGTTGAAGTATGCCTGTGTTAACATGCACTCATGTGGTGAGGGTGAGGGTGTGTGTGTGACCATGTGTGTGATGATGATGATGATGGTGACAGTGATGATGATCGAGCAGGTATCAATGATGATGGTGGTTGTGATGATGTTTGGGAAAATAAAAATCTTAATGATTTGTCTGTGTGTGTGAGAGAGAGAGAGGGAGAGACAGTGAGACAAAAGTGATGGTGGTGTGTAAAGATAGCAGTGGTGAGAGTCTTGTGATGGTGTTGGTGATGGCAGTATCCATGATAATCTTTTAGTTTTGTTGGTGATGGTGTCTTTGACAATTTTCAATCCTTTTCTTCATTTTATTTTATATCTTATCGCTACACAACATGGAAACATCTGGCACAACAATAACACATACACATACAAAACAGCACAACACATGCACAATACAGCACACATGGAACAGCACAACACATGCATAACAACACCAACTTATGCACACATATATATATGTATGTATGTATATCTGTATGTATGTATATATATATATATATATATATATATATATATATATATATATATATATATATATATATATATATATATATATATATTGCTGCCCTCTTGACAAAATTTCAAACCATTATTATTATTGTTGTTGTTGTTGTTTACTCAAACATGTAAAACCCATAGATAATGTTGTTTCCAATTTAACCCTTTCGTTACCAACCCGGCTGAAACCGGTTCTGACACTGAGTACAATTGTCTTACATTATTTACATTTGACAAATATTTGTCCTCATCTTGTTTGTTGTTAACACAACATTTCGGCTGATATACCCACCAGCCTTTATCAGGTGTCTTGGGGAAATTTCAAATCTGGGTTCTCATTCCTAAGGTATTTTAGGATATTATTATTATTATTATATTATTCAGGTCACTGCTTGGAATCGAACTCGGAATCTTGGGGTTAGTAGCCCACACTCTTAACTACAACAAACAAGATGAGGATAAATATCCGTCAAATGCAAATAATGTACATAATTCCTCATCTCTTAAATATAGAACTGTACAAATATCTCATTTTCATAAGTTCTGAATTAAAATCTTTCACCAAACCTTAGTCACAATTTATGTTCCTAACACTAGCTTAATGATAACTAAGTTATTTTTCTAAGTTCTTTGTTATATTTAACGTAATTGAAAGAAACACAGCATCTCAAAATAAATACAGTAACGAAAGGGTTAATATATATTAATGAATAAAATATAATCTTTTATGTAGTTTTCTTTTGTTGTTCTTGCTACAGTTGTTTCTTCCATGTTCTTATTTATTTCTTCCATGATTAATTTCCCGCATAAGGAAAAATGAACTGTTGCACCAGCATGAGTGGACAGCTGGACCAATACAAACGACAGATTCATTTAATTATGAGGTCATGTGACCTGGAATGAAAAGGCTTGTGGAACCGATATCCCAGTATTTAATTAAGCCTAGATGAGTCAAAACGAACACATCTCACACATTATGACAGTGTCAAATCACTTCTGCTACACTTTACTTGTTGACTGTTTAGAGGAAATTTTGACACGTTATTGAGAGGATATATCTTGTCAGAAAATTTGGAGATCCACTTAGCATTATGAGAAATCATACCAATTTAAATTATTTCTGGTCGGTTGGTGTAAAAAGACTGAGTAGAGCAAGCTTTTCTGGGTCGGGTATGTGGGTATTGTGTGAGATATGGTATCCAAGAAAGTCTAGAGTTGTTTTTCAGTAAACGTATTTCTCTTCATTCATAACGAGACCCTCACTTTTTGCTGCTATTTCAAATTTTTCTAAATTCTTATCATGGTCATTTTGATCTTTCCCACATATAATTAAATTGTCTATGAATATAATTAAATTCTCTCTCTCTCTGATCATCAAATGCATTTTCCCTTTATATCAAGGTTAAGTCACTCAAATCAAAACACTGCATAACATAGTTCTGTATAGAACAGCCATGTTATAGTGGCAAAAAAATGTCAAGAATTAAAATTTAAATCTACATATTCTTCAACGTAACGGAATTTCACCAAGAAGAGGTTTGAAGGTAAATTTAGCAAAAAGACTAAACATGTCATCAGGTTCCAGTTTTTTATTCAATGCCATAAATGTATGGGTTACTTCCCTTTGACCACATTATGTGGGGAGCCTACTCCATCCCATTTCATACGTAGAATGTTCCCTCGAGCTTCGTGTCTCTCACTTAAATATCTTTAATCAGTGTCATTACATTTCTTTCAGTAGAATATTTTAAGGTAAATTTTCAGACTAACACCTGGACGATTTTCACTAAGAAAAAAAAAAAAAAAAATCGGGGTTTTTTTTGCGTGGAATCAAGTACCCTGACCTCATAATATGCTGCAAATCCCTTATTTTGGTTTGGAAAAAAGGCAAGGCAAGGTGAGGATATATTTAATAATGAACCATGTAATTTCCACTCTGGAAAATTTTTTCTGTAAAATGTTTTATATAGTCTATAAATTTAGGATGTTTTTGAAGGATACTCTATATTTTATCATCAGAATATATATACTTTCTCACACAACAATTAAGATATATTGATTTTAATTCATTCGTCATTCTTTCCCTGCCGACACAAAAATTAGTTTGAGCACGAAAGAGTTTTTTGGGGGTTTTTTCCTAAAACGCGGGTATAAAGCTTAAGATTTTTAGTCGAGCAAAAAAGTATGTTTTGTTGAGAATTAATCCATTTATTTGACAGCAAAGAGGTAAGTAGCACTTTGTCAGTGAATTTTTACATGTCTACATACATACACATACACACTATTTTATATATATATATATATATATATATATATATATATATACACACACACACATGGGTAAAATTTCCGAGGCTTCCACCTCACTACACCCCGTTTTTCGGACTACAAAAAGGGTTTTGTAGCATATTAGGAGGTCCCAGGAATTCATTCAACAAAGAAAAAAAAAATTTACAATCATTCCGGGCTGGGGGTGGGGTCGCCTCATCCACCACCCCCTTTTTCCGAACCAAAATAAGGGATTTGTAGCATATTATAAAGTCAGGGTACTTGACTTTTTTTGTTTTTTTTTTCTTTATGAAAATCGTGCAGGTGTTGCTCTGAAAATTTATCGAATTTATTTCTGATTTTCTTCTATTTTCAAAAGGGGGCAAAAAGTAGGTGAATGTGGCGCTGAATGCTTTTAATGGGTGGCTTGCAAACAAACACTATTTCTTAATCAATCATACATGCAAAGCTGCTTCAATAGCTGATAGCTTCGTATTAAAATTATTTTAAAAGGCTTCTTAGAATAAAATAAAATTTTAAATACAAATATTTATCTTCGAAGAAAAATATTAGGGGGCATTAAGTTCAAGGGAATGTTCTACATACGAAATAATACATAGTAGGGTCTCATAATGTTTATCTCACTACCAGCAAAAAGTTGGTTTATCTCCCCACGTTTTACGAGAACTATCGGTGTTTTAAATGTTATCTCCCTCAACTAAAAAAAAATTGTTTGATCGGTTTTGTTTTATTGAGACCGAGATGTTCATCCATCGACTCGTTCCTCGTCCCGGAATTAGAAGCTGATCACCGTTAGCGGTGTTCGGAAAGATTAATTCCCTGTTACCAGAAGCCCGGTGATAGGAGGCGGAATTCGAACTCATAACGTATAGATCTGGAACAGATAAGCGCAAAGCTTCCCGTCTGAGGTTCGAGCATTTCGACAATATACCGCACTCAGACTGGTAATTATTTTCTTAACCACTCCGAATGGATGAAAGGCAAAGTCGACCTCGGCAGCATTTAAATTCTCATCATAAGAAAACCTGAATCAAGTTCTTTAGGCCATTCTATCCTGACGCCCTATCAACTTATAATTAATATAATCTAATGATTTTATTAGCATTCTTAAATTCAACGTTACGGAATTTAAAAACAGTGCGGACAATGGTAAAGAATATAGTAGTGATTGCCCGATTTGCAAGAAATGGTAATCAATTCTCCCGCAGATGACAAAAAAAGAAAAAACAGATTGGCACAGTTGTAATGCATTTAACATATTTTGAATTAAGTTAATCTGGAGTTAAACAAACGCAACAACTAACCATTACACTAACTTTTCTTAATGCGATCAGAGTCGATAAATTTTCGGTGGGGGGGGGGTCTTAGAAAAGTATTAGCATATATTGCAGACTAGCATTCACATTTTGAAGGGGACCCAGGAAAATATTTTTACAACCCACCGATAAAATTCCGGCTCTATTCTACTCGCAACAACATTTCATGGTACCTATATATTGATTTCAAATTTTGGCTCAAGGCCAGCAAGTTTGGGAGAGGGGTTAAGTCGATTACATCGATCCCAGTGTTCCACTGGTACTTTATCGACACAGAAATTCGGTGGAATTCGAACTCAGAACGAAATGCCTCTAAGCATTTTGCCCGACATGTTAATTATTCGGTTAAACTAAAGCGTTTAACTCGCCGCTTTACTGTACTTTTAAATATTGGTAATTACTAAACATGGCGCAGTGAGCTGTGTCTTCTCGTGTTTTCGTAATAAAACTAAGATTGATGGATACAAGGGGTGAATTGTATCTCCCATTAGTTCTATTTAAAACTAGTTGACCAGCGAATGTGTTTCAGGCTATCACCTATTCACGAGGAGGGTGGACGGAATTAGATAGATGTGGATTTTGGTGTTCAACATCAGAGATTTAGAAACTTTTCTTTTATTACTAAAAGTATATTTAAAGAAAATTATAATAATAATTATGTTTATAGGCGAAGGCGTGGCTGTGTGGTAAGAAGCTTGCTTCCCAACCACATGGCTCCGGGTTCAATCCCGCTGTGTGGCGCTTAGGGCAGGTGTCTTCTACTATAACCTAGCCTCGGGCCGACCAAAGCTTTGTGAGTGGATTTGGTAGACGTTCCCCCAACATCGCTTGACAACCGATGCTGGTGTGTTTATGCCCTCGTAACATAGCGGTTCGGCACAAGAGACCGATAGAATAAGTTTTGGGCTTACAAAGAATAAGTCCTGGGGTCGATTTGTTCGACTAACACCCTATGACATAGCAGCAAGTCTTCCTCAAATCACACGCTGTCGTCTTTTTAAAAGGACTGACTAATAGGCTCTTCGGTCCCCTATACAGCCGGAAAATGCAGAAGGATCAGAGTTTAGGACAGACTGATGGAGATTGACCTGGGGCCAAGCAACAACAACTATTAAGAACATCAGTTCCCTCTACGTGGTCTCTCAAGCTGCTAGACATAGCAGCAAGTCTTCTGCAAATCACATCTTATCGTATACGAAAGAAAAAAACTTAATGAGTCATTGAATAATGCTCTTCTCTGTTCCCTTGTACAGCGGCAAAATACAGGAGGATCACAGCTGAGGACTGTTTAATGAAAACTGACCTTACAGCCATTAAAAGCGTGAGGTCCCTCTACGTGGTCTCTCAAGATGCTAGACATAGCAGCAAGTCTTCTTCAAAATCAAATCCTGTCGTTTATTTTTTAAATGACACATTGAATAATGTGCTCCTAGGGTTGGTTCCCTGTACAGTAGGAAAATAGACAATGATCCCGGCTGAAATTACCTTTGTTCATAGGACTGATTTGACTCAAGGCAGACCTAGAGCTTAACAACAACAACAGCTATTAATAATATCAGCCCCCCTTCCTCCCTTCCCTCATCATTACATCATCTTAAATTACTTCTTCACTACCCTCCCCCCACCTACCTACCTACCAGCATCATCGTTAGTCATCTAATCATCAATATCTTCATTATCACTACACAACTTCCCGCACTACATCACCATCATCCCGCCTACCTCTGCCGTTCCACCCTCCACCCCCCAACTATTATCGTTACTACTGCTGCTGCTACTACTACTACTTCAGCCGCAATCGCCACCATCTCCGCCACATTCTGAGAGATGTTACATTTTTCAAATTTATTAAGCATGAGCTAAAACAAAGTATTTGTGAAGTTTCGAAACTGAGCCTCCAGCTACGCCTAACGGGAAATTATATTTCTTTCTCTCATGCCGAAAGCATCCTTCGGGGTAAATATTGTCAGTGTGTGCGTGCGTACGATCAGTGGATATATACCCCGGTAGATAGATAGATAGACAGGTAAATAGATAAATAGATATGTTGGTAAATGGATGGATAGATAGATAGGTAGGTAGGTAGATAGAGTAGGTAGGTAGACAGGTAAATAGATAGATAGATATGTTGGTAAATGGATGGATAGATAGATAGGTAGGTAGAGTAGGTAGAGTAGGTAGGTAGGTAGATAGATAAGTAGATAGACAGGTAAATAGATAAATAGATATGTTGGTAAATGGATGGATAGATAGATAGGTAGGTAGGTAGATAGAGTAGGTAGGTAGACAGGTAAAGAGATAAATAGATATGTTGGTAAAT
>NC_142954.1:844472-849472 GCF_046866305.1 Octopus bimaculoides
CTTTCATCCGTTCGGAATCGGTAAAATAAGTACCAGTTAAGAACTGGGATCGATGTAATTGGCTTTCCCATTTTCCACGAATTTGCTGCCCGCGTACCAAAATTTGAAATCAAAGATAATACTGGTGTATATATATATATATATAGAGAGAGAGAGAGAGAGTTTTGTGAGGTGCTATGGTAAATTAAAATGCGCTGATCAGATATCCAGAAAATTCAGTTATCCAGCAACCTTTTGGTTCCTGTAGTTCTGGATAGGAGGGAATTTAATGTATGAAAATTAACCACAAGCTCCCAAAATGAAGGGAGTTTCCGGAACTATATCTTGTTTTAGATAAAGGGTCATTTGATGAGTAACGATCAAACCATTTCTTTCACAAAGGATGCGATCAGTGCGATTCGATCCTATCGCACTATTTAATCCAGTCATGGCAAAAAAAAAAAAAAAATGCGGCTTGCAGGACTTTGTGAATTGCACACCTAAGAGAATATCTTGAATATTTTTAGCAATGCAAAGGCGGCGCGGTGACAGAATCGTTATAACGCCGGACAAAATGCAGAGGGGCATTTCGTTCTTTACGTTTTGAGTTCAAATTCCTCTGAGGTCAACATTGCCTTTCATCCATTCGGGGTTGATAAAATAAGAACCAGTCGAGCACTGGGGACAATCAAATTGACTTACCCCCCCTCCTCCGAAATTACTGATCTGCCAAAATCTGAAATTAATATTTTTATTCATGCTGTCCACCTAATGATGAACCGTGTCTCATGCAACCCGCTTCTTGAAAAAGATTGCCTTTGATTGAGTTTGAGTTTGAACCCTTAACACAACAACCTGACCCTTAAATGCAATCCTATCCACTCCGCTTCAGGTTTTCAGTCAGGGTCACCGGTTGGTGAAGGGTTCTTGAGTCGTGGATTGTTCTGCATTTCTTCCTTACAACTCTCGGAATCCCTTCACGAAAAGAAAATGGTAAAAAGGGGACAGAAAGGGCTCATGAACACTGCCCTTTCTCTCCTGATGAAACCATTGAACGATGAAATGATATAATAAACGAAATTAAATAAATGGTTTGACTCTGGGCTTGAAGCAGCTAATCTTGATTACACTTCATATAAAAGTTCAGTCCTCGGCGGAAATGAAGATTTCTTCGAATGAACAAAGAATAAACAAATTATGTTTATTTACAGATATTTTCCCTCTCTTCTGTCTTTTCGCCATCGATTGTTTGTATTTCATGTGCAACTCCATAATTTCTTTTTTCTTCTACTCTATTTTTTCCTCTCGTATTGTCTGTGAGCGTGTGTGTGTGTGTAAGTATATGTACATATATACATACATATATCTATCTATCTATCTCTTCGTGTTTGTATGTGTACAGACAACCTTACAGTAAATAATTATTGTGGGAGCTGGAAGCAATAACGCACATTGACCTGTGGGAGTCTCATCGGGGTTCGGAAGATAGATAGATAGATAGATAGACAGATAGATAGACAGATAAGACAGATTGGTAAATGGATAGGTGGGTATCTAGGTAGATAGACGGACAGCTAGATAGATAGATAGATAGATTAGTGACACATTACATGTAGTATATGACATAATCAATGATTTTATTAAAAAATGATTATTGTCAACATGGCTACATTGAATGTATTTACACATGCACACACATATATCCATACAAGTGTATACTTATATATATAAACATATATATGATAGACATCTATATATAAACGCGCACTTGTATGCATACATGTATACATACACGCAATACATAGACTCGCACCAACTTACAGAGACACGCTTGTATGCGCGCACACACTCATATCTATATACACACAAAACACGAACACACACATATTTACATACATACACTCACACATACATATATAACTATTTACATACATATAAGGACGCACACAAACACACACACATCTATTTACATCCATACACACAAGTACACAGACACACGCACGAACATACGCACAGATACATACATGCGCGCGCGCTTTTGGTTTATTTCTTTTCTTTATATAATTTGCCTTGTCTAAGTTTGCAACGAATAAACCGAATGCACGACAGTGTTTCGATTTTTCTTTTATTGTTTCCTCCAGCCGAGCTGTTTTGATTTGCACCGCTAATGCCTTCTATCGCAAGCTATGAACTTCAAAACTCCTTATGATTATTTTCTTATAAAGCACACGTTTCATATCAGAAAACGATATTTTAAAAACCTCACGTGTAACTTTTATATATATATATTTATATATATATATATATGTGTGTGTGTGTGTGTGAAAATAAAAAAGAATATGGTTGCTAATCAATGTTGAAGCAGTTAATAGTAAATTTTACTTTTTATTTGTGATTTCAGTCGCTTCTGTTTATAAAGTTTCAACGAATTCTCCGTTTATTGATATATATACTTCTTAATTTTAAAATAATTGTCAGTTTTCGCTTATGAAACATTGACTGAATTTTACGAAACTCAGGTAGCTTCTGTTAAAAAAACAATAAAAAAACACCGCCATTGAAAGCCTCTATGTGTGTGTGTGTGTGTGTATATATATATATATATATATATATATATATATATATATATATATATATATATAATATACTACGAGTAATTTATATGTGTGTGGTCTATATAACACTTCGATTAATATATATATATATATGTGTGTGTGTGTGTACATATAAATATATGAATGTATATATACACACGTGTTTATGTATTTATGTATATATATCTATCTATCAATCATATAAGTGTGTGCACGCGCGCGTGTATATATATATATATATATATATATATATATATATATATATACCACGAATGTGACGTGAGGTGCAAATAAAAACAAGCATTTTTGGGGGTTTGTTTTTGCTTACCGTTTATTCAGGTAAAAATGGTAAGCATCTAACAGGAACATGAATAGAATTACACAATATACACGATATCGATAAACCGATAAAGGATTGATTGTTTTTTGCTTTTTTTTTATTTTTCGATAATTAAATAATTGTTCCTACAAGCACAGATATTTAGATACATATGGAAATAGGTGGTAGGTGATGCTGTGTTCTTTAAGCCGTTCCTCGAGGTAATTTACGGAATTAAGTGATCCGAATAACGTGGCAGAAAGAAATGGAAAATTACTTGAAAAAAAAATAATAATAATTTTGATGAGTTTGCAGGAAAATTGTGAAGAATTGTTTCAGACATATATATATTTGATCTTAGAATATCTACAGACAGATAGACAAAACGATTGATCGATTTTATAGGTAGACAGAGACAGATAGACAGACAGATAGACAGAGAGAGAGATAGAGAGAGATAGAGAGAGAGAGAGAGAGAGAGAGAAACAAAACGATCGATCGATTTGATAGGTAGACAGAGGTAGATAGACAAATAGATAGATAGATAGATAGATAACCCGCATATTCATATATATACACACACACACACACATATATATATATATATACACATCACACACGCACACAAATGTCATACGTTTATACAAATATATGAATATACATGTACATGCAATCACAGATATATACATACACACAGATTGGATGACACATTCACACATCTATGTCGCATCCGCATTAATGCAGGAAACTTAACACACATACACACATACACACACACAGACGCATGCATCCGCACACAAACATATACACCATCATATAATCACACATACACACTTAAATAGACCACATTCATACACATACACACACACAAATCTCTCATCCATACAGCAACAAGCTAGTAGGAAAACCTCTACGTAGTCTCCAGATCTGCTAGAAAAATGAGCCAAATGTACCTAAAATCGTTGCCCCAGGAAACAAGGACATGTTGGATAATGTGGTATCCAACATATCCCTGCTCGTAGAAAATACTTGGGATGGTCACAGGTGAAGCATCATTGATCATAAGTAATACCAATACATACATACATAGACATACATAATAAAAAGGAGTACTAGTGGAATGTCCCAGTGAAGACCTCAATAAAATGTAAACATAATAGACCTGACATAGTGATTTGGGACATAGAAGAGAAAGTGTGTACAGCTGTGGAAATCAGTTGCCCAGTGGATGTTAACATAAAGCTGAAGATCAGCGAAAAAGAAAATACCTATGCTGAACTATCGAGGAATCTACAGCTACTCTATCCAGATTACAAGTTCAGGTTTTATAGCTGTAATTATTGGGGTACTAGGATATGTAACACACAGTCTAAATGCCAATCTTGAGAAATTATGCTTCTCAAAACCAGAAAAGAGTTGATTTGTGGACTACAGATTCAAGCATCACTGGAACTGTAAAAGTCTGTAAACCTTTCCAGAAGTTTAACATTTAAATATATAAGAACATGTCTAGATATGCAACTATATGAATGAGAATGCATACACAAAGCAAAACATACAAATTTTCACATATACATACATATATACATACAAAAATACTCTGTTGATGTTGAAATTCCAATGAAGGAGCCTTCGATCTAGGTTAGAAACCGGTTCCTTCTTTATTGGCAAGAAATCTTGAAATAAATCTGAATAACGACACACAGACAGACATATATTGGTAAAATAAACATTGAAGATGCTTTATATCTTGCAGAAACTGCAGAAGCTTCTCAGAGGTTTTGAAAACTCTTCTAAATCCATCACAATGTTGTAAAGCTTTCCATATTGTCTGCAGGTATCCCAGGGTAGATGGAAACTGAAAGAAGCTCATTTTATATGTGTGTGTGTTTGTGTTTGCGTGCATGTGTGTGTGTGTGTGTGTGTGTATATATCTCTCTGTGTGTCTTTGTATTTGTCCCCCCCTCCCCATTTCTGCTTGACAACTGGTGTTGGTGTGTTTACGTCCCTCGTAACTAACAGTTCAGCAAAAGAGTCCAATAGAATACATACTAGGCTTAAAAAAAGTCTTGGGGTTGATTGTGCATGTGTGTGTGTATGTATGTATG